>NC_135655.1:107770022-108070022 GCF_964188315.1 Podarcis muralis | reverse complement strand
GAAAAGCAGCCAAAACTAGCACAGGAGAGGGAGGTGGTTGTGGTTGTGGAAGGATTTCCAGCTTGCCAAAACTCAGCCCAGAGCAAATTTGTTTATGGCATAGTTGTGTAAACCTTTGGGAATCGTGTTCATGGAACAGCTGAAAGAATCACCCTTTGCAATATTGCCGGCTGGTAAAGGATAGGCTTTGTGTAGTGTACAGGCAGGGCTTGAATAGTTTACTCAACACCAAAAGGTTGGGTTCCCAGAAGAAAGTTCACTTTTGTTGTGTGACAGCTCGGAGGCTTCCCTCCTCCCTCCTTCTCATTATACAAGTAGTCATTACTCTGATGCAGTCATAGAAACTCTGCTTGCTTTCAGAAGGTAAGTAGCTGGGATTTTGTTGGAGTAGTCAGTCCTTTCAGAGTGAAGACTACAATAACAATAACACTTTTAATTTATGTCCTGTCCCCTGATGAAGTTCTGTTGCATATTCATCAAAGATGCCACTTTGAGTTGCAGTTTGATGTATAATTGCTTTTTCTTAGCTTTTATCAACAAGTTTCAGATAGAAAGGGGGGGGGAAAGCAAAGTTACTTGCAAAATAACTATAATAATGAGCATATCTAACTCAGACCTTGAATTTCAAACAGAGTTAAGTTCTCTGTAACATGCTGGCATCCCTTGCCCCCATTTTTACTCTCATCAGATTTTAACTATGGAATTAAAGGAGAGATTTTGATGACAGAATACTGCAGTACTAGACCTGGCGAGCAAGAAGTGGCAAATATGCACTGAATTTGCCACGGCATTTCCCCTCCGGAATATTGAGGTTTCTTCTCTTTCTCTAGTACAGGTTTATAAAGTCTCAGATCAGAAGAAACCATTCATTCAATGTTCATGTCGCCATCATAATTTAGAAATTCACAAAGATGAATCAATAGGTTGTCCATACTTAGACATTTAAGTATTCAAATCTAATTGATAAATGAACTCAGGGTGTGGGAATCTGGATAAGCATATATTTAAAATGAATATCAATATATATTAAAATACTATATTGAAAAGCATATATCAAAAAGAACTTTTCAAATGTTTTATATTAATTGATGAATCGGGAAGCTAAAGAGTAATAGCTTCGTGAGCCATCAGTTTGATTACCAGATCTTTAAAATGTGTAAATTGATGCCTTATATTGATCATCCCCAAAGCATCATGAGAGTGTGCATTTTTCCTCCTGCTTTTAGGAAACGGAGATATTACTTCACTGGGCACAAATTGAATACAGTAATGTACATTTGGGTATGCACTGTATTTAAATATTTTATACTGTACCTGATTGACTGCTTCAGTTCTATTGTGGCCTTTTGTTTAAGATATTGCTTGCCTCTAAATTGGTGATTGAAAACTGATGTGGAAACTTGTGAAATACTTGCTGTTGGGTGTTGCTGTTGTTGAGTCATTTAGTTGTGTCTGACTCTTCGTGACCCCATGGACCAGAGCACGCCAGGCACTCCTGTCTTCCACTGCCTCCCGCAGTTTGGTCAAACTCATGCTGGTAGCTTCGAGAACACTGTCCAACCATCTCGTCCTCTGTCGTCGCCTTCTCCTTCTGCCCTCCATCTTTCCCAACATCAGGGTCTTTTCCAGGGAGTCTTCTCTTCTCATGAGGTGGCCAAAGTATTGGATCCTCAGCTTCACGATCTGTCCTTCCAGTGAGCACTCAGGCTGTTGGGTAAGCAAAGGTTAATGTAGTCCTGAAATTATTTCCTCGAATCATAGAATGGTAGAATTGGAAGGTGCCACAAGAGTCTCCTAGTCCCAACAACCCACAGTGCAGGAATCTTTCCCCCAATGTGGGGCTTAAACCCACAACTCTCAAATTAAGAGTATTGTGCTCTACCAACTAACTTGACTTTCTCTGCATACTGATTTAACAGTGAGCTGCTTCAGCTCGTGAAAATGAAAGTACGGTAGTTAAACAAAAATTTAAAATGCATTGGTAAAATTAGTAGCTGACTGGTATTCTGTAAACAGCCTTAGGGGTCAATATACTGTCACCACGTCAGATACTGGTTTCCTAATTGTGCTTTTGGTGTTAGTTACACAGCTAACACCATTTGTTGTAACCTTGTTTCTGGTATGTCAAAAGTTGGCATTCTGGAAAAATTTACACTCATGTGTATGAGTTTTTAAATATTTAATTTGGATAAAGCCCTTTTACATTTTTAAAACCAGACATCTGAACTTCTGATGCGAAACAGATGGCTTTATTTCAACATTTGTTGTCACATTGCATCCACTTAGATTGTTTAGCTATGTCCTGATTTCTTTCTTTCCTTTCTTTCTTTTTTCTTTTTCTTTTTTTGCAAAAGATTGAAGATAAAATCCAGATGCTTCTCAGATAATGCCAATGGATGTTTCTTTCACTGGTATTTTAGCACAGCCTATCTTTTAGGGTTTGGTGTATTGGAAACAGTGCAGCAGACTGGCGTGACCCAGAGATTTGGAAGAAGCCAAAACATTAGGTAAAATATTTGCATTAACAGGCCACTCATTTGGGTGATTTATCAAATTATTCCCGTGGATACAAATGCTAAAGTGTCTTATTATTGAAAGGTCACCCACAAAACATGTTTACAAATGGACCTGTTTGCTGAAGCTGGTTTTTTAAAAAAGCAAATTGACTTATGGGATTGTATTTGGAAAAAGTGGCATGGATTACTTGCTCCAACAAAATGTATTTGTTCACATGAACCAACCCTGTATCTGTAATCAATCATCATACTGTTCTTTGCTGCTGTCAACAGCAAGGATGATGTGGGTTAAACTAGAACCTGGTTTAGAGAAAAAACCCTTGTCACAGTTAGGTAAAGATTGTGTTTCATTGAACCTGTATATCGGTGACAACTGTGGAATGTTACTAAGAGTTTAGGAGTGGTTTTTGTTGGGTAATCTAACATGCCCAGCTGGCCTGATTGCCAAATCATTGGCATCGCTACAGTTACTGCTTATTGTAGCTGGCTCTCAGAACAGAGATTAAAATCATGACCCAGTTTCAGTCTGTGGTCTGAGAGCAAACTATGGCCTGTTTTGCATGTCTTGTTAAATAATAGTTAACAACAAACCATGGTTAAATGTTGAATGCACAGCCTGTTGGTGCATACTGTCTCTCTAAATAAACCATGTCACATCTCTCTAAATAAACCATGTCGACCATGCACCAGCACATTGCTTGTTCACACGAAACAATAGTTTGTTTTTAACTCTGGCATAATGCCATTTGGAAACTGAGTTGGTGTGGACTGTCAGCAGTTGTTCCATATCTGGAGTGGACGGATAGAGGAATACTTTGTGGATATTTCTGTTTCTTAAAACAGGACAGCATAAGAATGGTATGCATCCATAAATCGCTGTACAGTGACACACGTAATAGTTCGGTTCCATGTGTATAATATGACCTACTCTTTGGCTTTGCGTTTTGTAGCGGGGGAGTAGCCGAGATGCAGAAATAGCAGAGAACGGTTTTTTAAAAGTGGAATTATTGGTGGACTGAGCCAAGAGAGAGGGTGACGTTGGGACGCATGTGTGTCCTGTCTCCTTTCCAGAAAATAGTTGGAAGAGAGTTGCATAGGTCCTTCTCACTGTATATTGGTTGCTTTATATGTAATGAAATTAATACTACTTACATGCACACAAATGCAGACAAACATTATTTTTAATTCTAGTTAGATAGTTTCTTTGGGGGGGGAAGTGTTCATAAATAAATGTAAAGTTCCTACATTCATCCTAATTCTTAACTGTGTGAGATAGGCGAAGCTGCTGACATGCTTAAAGCATGTACATTCTGAGCAGGCTGTCAAACTGCACTGTCCATTGTGCACACTGCCCCCTTCTTCGTTCCATTAATGTTTTTACCTGTTCGTTTCATTTCAGCTTATCCTTTGTTACCTTAGTACTGATACCTTCTATGCACATGTGTTGCCTTCTTGCAAGACTTTAGGTTTGGCTTCTTTCTTTCTTTCTTTCTTTGCCTTGAAGGATGGATGGTTCGGTGGTAAGATGAGGTTGTTGTTGTTTAGTCGTTTAGTCGTGTCCGACTCTTCGTGACCCCATGGACCAGAGCACGCCAGGCACTCCTGTCTTCCACTGCCTCCCGCAGTTTGGTCAAACTCATGCTGGTAGCTTCGAGAACACTGTCCAACCATCTCGTCCTCTGTCGTCCCCTTCTCCTTGTGCCTTCTATCTTTCTCAACTTCAGGGGCTTTTCCAGGGAATTTTCTCTTCTCATGAGATGGCCAAAGTATTGGATCCTCAGCTTCAGGATCTGTCCTTCCAGTGAGCACTCAGGGCTGATTTGCTTCAGAATGGATAGGTTTGATATTGAGTCTCCTCCAGCACCATAATTCAAAAGCATCAATTCTTTGGTGATCAGCCTTCTTTATGGTCCAGCTCTCACTTCCATACATCACTACTGGGAAACCATAGCTTTAACTATACAGTGGTACCTCAGGTTAAGCACTTAATTCGTTCTGAAGGTCTGTTCTTAACCTGAAACTGTTCTTAACCTGAGGTACCACTTTAGCTAATGGGGCCTTCCACTGCCGCCGTGCCGCAACCACACGATTTCTGTTCTCATCCTGAAGCAAAGTCCTTAACCTGAGGTACTATTTCTGGGTTAGCAGAGTCTGTAACCTGAAGCATCTGTAACCTGTACGGACCTTTGTCGGCAAGGCAATGTCTCTGCTTTTTAAGCTGCTTTCTAGGTTTGTCATTGCTTTTCTCCCAAGAAGCAGGCGTCTTTTAATTTCGTGACTGCTGTCACCATCTGCAGTGATCGTGGAGCCCAAGAAAGTAAAATCTCTCACTGCCTCCATTTCTTCCCCTTCTATTTGCCAGGAGGTGACGGGACCAGTGGCCATGATCTTAGTTTTTTATTGATGTTGAAAGATGAGGTTATGAAGCGATAAAATTTGTACAAGGTCTTCTTTCCTCCCCAAAGAAATTAGGATAATGAATTACTGAGATATATGTCGTGGATGGCGACATATATGTGGGACGCTGGTGGCGCTGTGGGTAAAACCTCAGTGCCTAGGACTTGCCGATCGCATGGTCGGCGGTTTGAATCCCCGCGGCGGGGTGCGCTCCCGTCGTTCGGTCCCAGCGCCTGCCAACCTAGCAGTTCGAAAGCACTCCTGGGTGCAAGTAGATAAATAGGGACCGCGGACTTCCGGTCGGTGCCAGCGCTTAATGGCGGTCCTACCTCCGAGCTCCGGAGAAGGACTGCTCCGCAAGTTCGGGTCTCACCCGCTACGGCGAGCGGGGGACCCCTAAAATCTCAGGCGCGGAAGCCTGAGAGCAAGGAGACTCGGTGGGCACCTTTGCGCCCCCCGGTACTGTGAAAGAGCCTTTTTAAAGGCTCCGGAGCGGCATCGGGAGTGAGCGCGGTGCTGAGAGTCGCTACCCAGCCTGCGGAGTGAAGCCGCGTCGCCATTAGCGGAGAGCGCCGATTCCTTCCTGAAAAGAAAATCTGGACTGGATTCCCGTGAGTAAGAAGGGAAAAAATTAGGAACCTTTAAAAATTGAAAATTTGGCTGAAAACGGGAGGGCAAAAAATAAGGAAGTCTGCCCCCCCCGGACTGCAGGAATTTAAAGCAACGAAAGACCTCGCTGCAGTTATTAGAGACTTAGTTGCGAACTGTCAAACCTGAGCTGTCAAAAGTATCTCTCCCCTCCAGATTGGCAGGAGAAGGGGGAAAAAAGACAGTCTTGCGAAGATACTTTTAATTTAAAGGGAAACAAAGTTTTTCACTGCTCTGATCCCCGGGACGACCTGCCAGGACTTAACACCGGGAAAACTGTTCTTTAAAACAACTTTGAAGTGGATATAGACTATACCTTAAATGGTGGAAAAATTTTAAGACATTTAAGATTTAAATGGGACTTTGTTACTGATATTGGACTAACCAAATTTAAATTGGAGAAAAAGTTTTACAACTTTAATGGCGGACTTGAGATTTTCTACATCCGGCTTTCTGTCTCTTTGTTGTTTCTAACTTGGAAACTTTTAACTGCTCCCTCTTGAGGGCTAAGAGGGAAAAATTGTAAAGTAACTGACTAATACTGGGATTTTCCATTGCAAGTTTTTCCTGTGAGAACGGCCTTGGGATATGAGTGGCACGGCAGAGGAGATAAGAACCAGATCTAAAGTTAAACTAACACAAAAGAAAAGAGGCTCAATCTCTGGCAACACAGTGCCTCCACCAGACACTGGGACAGCAGCATCAATGGAACCTATGACACAGGCACTGCTTAAAATAAATCAATCCCTTGAGGCCTTAACAAAGCAATCAGCAGAAAATTCAAAGAAATTGACAGAACTTACAGCAAGATTGGATTTGAATACCACATCAGTGGCAACAAATACAGAATCTATAAATAGACTGATTCAGGAATCTTCAGAAACAAGGAAAATTGCAGAGAGTGCAAAATCTGTCGCAGGTGAGACACAGGAAAGACTTGTGCCGATTGAGAAAAAGGTGAATGAGCATGAAGCGGCCCTCTCCTTACTGGAATTACAACGGAAAGAACGAAATCTGAAATTTAGACAGGTTCCAGAGAAAGAAGAGGACAATCTGGCGGAATTTCTCACAGAGGCAATTCTGGAAAACTGGCAAGAAGATCTGGAGGAAGATGAAGTGGGGATAACAACTGCTTTCAGACTTGGTAGAAAGCAAAGCAAGAAGTCAAGGGATTGTCTGATCACCTTTAGAACCAAAGAGGAAAGAGACAAGATACTGAACCTTCATTACCAAAAAGCTTTGGTGATTGGAAACATTCAAGTCCAAATCTTTAAGGACATCCCTAAATACATCTTGGAAGTGAGGACCTTTTATAGAGATCTTGCCAATTTGCTGAGGAAGAACTTCATACCTTTCAGGTGGGAATTCCCACAGGGGTTGTCCTTTAACTACAAAGGGAAGAAAGTAAGAATAAGAACAGTACAGGAGAAAGAGCACTTTTTGGAGAGAAACCTAGAGGACCTACAGAAAGGTACGGTGGATCCGGCAAGAGAAGGGCAAGGATTAACACCAGAAGGAGGAGGGCTAACAGACATTGCAAATCTATCATTTGGACTACCACAACTGCCAACTGAAGAGGAAGAAAAACTTGGAGCAGTCGGAGGATCAAACATCTAACAAACAAAATGTCTCTGCAACTTCTAAGCTGGAATTGCAACGGTTTGAACCATCCCAGAAAAAAACGACAGGTTTTCCACATTTTGAAAAGGGAACAACTGGATCTGATATGTCTACAGGAAACTCACATAACTAGAGCACACAGGAAATTGTTGGTGAACAAAAGACTGGGACAAGAATTTATATCTTCCGATAAAGTAAAAAAGAGAGGAGTAGTGATTTATGCAAAGGAAAAATTGGACCCAAAGTTAAAATTTAAGGATGAAGAAGGAAGATACCTGGCAATTGAAGTACAGATCCAGGGGGAAAAATATTTGATAATTGGAGTATATGCACCAAATGATGGGAAGGCAGAATTTTTTAAGAAGTTGCATGAGACCTTACTAGATTATCTCGACTGCAAAATAATAATGATGGGGGACATGAATGGAGTGGTTTCTACAAACATGGACAAGGCACAAAGACAGACAATATCTAAAGAAGGAAGATTACCAAAGACTTTCTTCGAGATGACGGAAAATATGGACTTGATTGATATTTGGAGAACAAAGAATCCTCTCGAGAGAGAGGGAACTTTTTTCTCGGAATCTAAAATGACATGGACGAGAATCGACCAAATCTGGGTATCTAGTGTGATGGCTACAAAGATTAAAAAAGTAGAAATCTGCCCAAAAACCTGCTCCGACCATAATGCCGTAAAGATGGAAATGAAAATGACAACAACTGGATCCTTTAGATGGAGAATGAATGACTCCCTATTTAGAGATGAACAATTCTGTATAAAGGCCCTAAAGACATTGAAAGATTACTTCGAGATAAATTTGAGAACAGATGTGGAAAAAAGAACAATTTGGGACGCAAGTAAAGCCGTGATGAGAGGCTTCCTGATACAACAGAATTCAATCAAGAGGAAAAAGCAAAATGAAAGGAAAGAAAGAATTTTAGAAAAAATGAAGGAAGGAGAAAAGAAACTGAGGTCAAAACCAAAGTCTCAAGAAATTTTGAGAGAAATAAAATATTATCAGACGCAATATATGGAACTGACAAATCAAGAGATAGAATGGAAAATTAAACAAATGAGACAAAGGACTTTTGAGTCTGCAGATAAGTGTGGGAAGCTCCTTGCATGGCAATTGAAAAAGAGACAAAAATTGAACACAGTTACTTGTTTGGAGATAGAGGGAAAGAATGTTCATAAGCCAAATGAGATAAGTAACTGTTTCCAAAGTTTTTTCAGGAAATTATACACACAAGGGCCAGTAAACGAACAAGAAATAGAAGAATTTCTTAAAAATTATGGACTACCGAAAATTCCAGAACAGGGCAAGTTGATTTTGAATGAGAAAATAACAGAACAGGAAATAGAGGAGGCCATACAAAAGGCACAACAGGGAAAGTCTCCAGGACCAGACGGACTGACGGCTACATATTATAAAGCTTTGAGAGAAGGTCTAGTGCAACCACTAAAAGAAGTTTGCAATGAAATATTGGAGGGGAAAAAGGCACCTGAAACGTGGAAAGAGGCTTTTATCTCACTTATACCAAAGACCGAGACTGAAAAGAACCAGGTTAAGAACTACCGCCCGATATCATTATTAAATGTGGATTACAAAATTTTTGCAGACATTTTAGCAAAAAGACTGAAGAAAGTATTGACAGGTGAGATTCATAAGGATCAATCTGGCTTTCTCCCGGGTAGACACATGTCTGACAATGTGAGGAACATAATAGACATTGTGGAACTGTTGGAAATGAACATTAACAGAAAAGCGGTTTTGATTTTTGTGGACGCGGAGAAAGCCTTTGACAATATTTGTTGGAGTTTTATGAAAAAGAATCTCCAAGGGATGGGGGTAGGCCAAGGTTTTGAAAATGGTATAGGTGCAATTTATTCTGAGCAGAAGGCAAAGCTAATTGTGAACAATGTGGTAACGGAAGAGATAGCCATAGAGAAAGGAACACGACAGGGATGTCCTATTTCCCCCCTACTTTTTATACTAGTTCTGGAGGTTTTGTTAAATATGATTAGAAAGGACCAGTTGGTTAAAGGAATTCAGGTCGGAGTGAAAGAGTATAAATTAAGGGCATTTGCAGATGACCTAGTTTTGACTTTGCAACAGCCAATCACTAGTACAAAAAGAGTTTTAGAACTGATCGAGATATTTGGTCAAGTTGCAGGATTTAAGCTGAACAAACAAAAAACTAAAGTATTGGAAAAAAACCTAACAAATGAAGAAAAAGAGACATTCCAGAATGAAACAGGTTTGGAGATAGCAAAAAAAGTGAAGTACCTGGGGGTGAATTTGACATCGAAAAATGTGAATCTTTTTAAAGACAATTATGATAAATGTTGGACAGAAGTTAAGAAAGATTTAGACATATGGTCAAGGCTGAAACTTTCCTTGTTAGGCAGAATTGCTGTTATCAAAATGAATGTATTGCCTAGAATGTTATTTCTGTTTCAGACATTACAAATAATAGACAAGATGGACTGTTTCAAGAGGTGGCAGAAAGACATATCGAAATTTGTTTGGCAGGGCAAAAAGCCAAGAATAAAATTTAAGACATTAACAGATGCGAAAGATAGAGGGGGTTTTGCCCTGCCGGACTTAAGACTCTACTATGAATCAGCAGCGTTTTGCTGGTTGAAAGATTGGCTGCTCCTCGAGAATACAGACATTTTGGACCTTGAAGGATTTGACAACAGATTTGGTTGGCATGCATATATATGGTATGACAAGGTAAAATTGCATAAAGGTTTTAAGAACCATATGGTGAGGAAAGCTCTGTATAATGTTTGGATTAAGTATAAAGACCTGTTTGAAAGTAAAACCCCCAGGTGGTTGTCACCAATGGAAGCAAAAGAGGTGAAAAAATTGAATATGGGTTCTAATTGGCCTAAATATTGTGAAATTATAGAACAAGATGGTGAAAATGTAAAATTGCAGAGTTTTGAGAAACTGAAATTTAAGGTGAGAGATTGGTTACATTATCGACAGATAAATGAAGTATTTAAACAGGACAGAAAGAAAGGCTTCCAGGTGGAGAAGTCAAAATTAGAAACAGAACTGTTAGAACCCAATACTAAAAATTTGTCAAGAATGTACAACTTGCTGTTGAAATGGAATACTCAAGATGAAATGGTGAAATCTAATATGATTAAATGGGCACAGGACATTGGGCATGACATTGAATTTGCAGACTGGGAGCAGTTATGGACCACTGGTGTTAAATTTACGGCATGCAATGCCTTAAAAGAAAACATTATGAAAATGATCTACAGGTGGTACATGACTCCTGCTAAGTTAGCAAAGATCTATCATTTGCCCAATAACAAGTGTTGGAAGTGCAGTGAAACGGAGGGAACCTTCTATCACCTTTGGTGGACCTGCCCGAAGATTAAGGCTTTCTGGGAAATGATCTATAATGAAATAAAAAAAGTTCTGAAGAGAACGTTTGTTAAAAAACCAGAGGCCTTTCTCTTGGGTATGGTGGGCCAAATGGTGCCAAAGAAGGATAGGACTTTTTTTATGTACGCCACCACAGCAGCAAGAATTCTTTTAGCAAAGTATTGGAAGACGCAAGATTTACCCACGTTGGAAGAATGGCAGACGAAGGTGATCGACTATATGGGACTGGCAGAGATGACTGGCAGAATTCGAGACCGGGGGAAAGAGGCGGTGGATGAAGATTGGAACAAATTTAAAGTTTATCTTAAAAACTGTTGTAATTTGGAAAATTAGGGGCTCAGAGTTATAAGAGATAAAGAACTACAGTTGTATTAATAACTAACTGAAGTTAAATACATGAAATATATTTAAGTTATGATCAGAGGGTTGCTGAAAAATCTTGAAACAAGAATGCAGAAAAGGGGTGGTATGGGGAAGTCATGTTTTTGTTTGTTTATGTCTATGTTTTTGTTTTGTTTATTCTTTATTTATGGAAAACTAATAAAAATTTATTATAAAAAAAAAAAGATAAATAGGGACCGCTTACCAGCGGGAAGGTAAACAGCATTCCGTGTGCTGCGCTGGCTCACCAGATGCAGCTTGTCACGCTGGCCACGTGACCCAGAAGTGTCTGTGGACAGCGCTGGCTCCCGGCCTATAGAGTGAGATGAGCGCACAACCCTAGAGTCTGGCAAGACTGGCCCGTACGGGCAGGGGTACCTTTACCTTTTACCTATGTCGTGGATGGAAGTGCACTTCGATTTCTCATTCACCACCCAGGCCTAATAATAGAGGAAGTGGCAAATAGTTGCGAAGAGGGGAGGGTACAATAAGTCTGTCCAAACTAATCAGAGGGTTTTGTTTTATTTAATGGCAGAACAGAGGAGAAGGGGAGCAGATTACATGGTGTGGTGTGGGCCTCCCTACCTCCACAGATCTTGTGATTTTTAGAAGATATGGACATACCATTACATTAAAAGGGGGGGGGGATGTGGTGTTTAGGAGCGGGGGGGGGGGGAGTACATTCCACGTAAGTAAAACTGGAATTAGCAGCTCAGCAACTAACACTCCCCAAAATAAAATACTTGCCATGTTGGAGGGTGAAGACTGGAAAGGATTTGTGGAAACAGTGATGCACAAAGCATGCATACTAATTACATAGCTGCATTTACAGGAGGAAAACAGGATGCTGGTTCTGTTTCTTTTTTAAAAAAATAAACCCTTACAGTATAAATGAAAGGATGTGTTTCTATTTATAGAAGGAAGTGTTAGACCTTTTAGTCAACTGTATTGCATTGAGTAATAGTAAGTCACCATATTTATTGAGGACATGTTCCTCCTTGGGTTTTTTTTTAAAGTGTGGTCTGCTGAGCTTTTCCAAAGTGTCTTACTTTCCCAACCTTTTAAAGATGACATGCTCCTGTAATTCCTTAAAATTATAAATGAAAAGATTTGTCTAATAATGTATGTATAGGAGTTTGCTATATACATTGTCTTAAGACTTAAAATCCCACCGAGAGTGATTTTAAAACTTTGCTGTATTATCTTTTAAAATGTTTTCAGCAGGCTTTCTATTAGAAAACATACAAAAAAAATATTTACAATTATTAATATCACAATGGTAAAAAGCAAAAAAACCACACACCCCTGTGATAGTGAGGATTAAGGATTAGGGAGAAATTAAGTTCAGTTTGCATTTAAAGGTAAACCCTCCCCCCAATTCTCCCTTCCCAAAATGATATGCAAACACAGCCATTGTTTGACATACAATTCACACTCCTCCAGATTTTGCAATGAAATTCTGCAACCAAACTAGGTGTTCACGAGTGTGCCGGGGGGGGGGGGGAGTTGAAAAATGAGTGTACTGGGTGAAATTGCATATAATAATGTATTGGGAGACATATGCAGTAAAGGGTTGAAGATTTTTGCACATCAGAACTTTTTTTTAAAAAAAAAACCAACGCACCTCAGAGTGATGTGCAAATGCGGAGAACTGAGCTTAAGATTGGAATAATGAGAAATCGAGGGAATCTGAAATTGCTAAATTGAGGACAACCTGTAGAATATTTATGCAGAGCGAACAGACTCCCATTACTTTCAGAAAAATAAAAGAAAGTGCTAGTTATTTAATCATCTCCCCTACCAGCTATAATTCTTTTCTTTTTTTAAAGAGAACTTTGTCATATTGTTTAGTCTGGTCCTTCTACTAGATCTATACATGCAGCAAAAGATGGACAAGTATGCACATATTCATTGTTCCTTTTAAAAAAACTCCTTGCAGATGGAAAAGAGCACAGTCAAGTGTGGTGATGGTGGAATTTGTACTACTACCTGTTTATTTTCTGTACTAGTTTTTTGCTTGCAATGTTTTTTTTAATTAAATGAAAGGGGGAATATCACAACATGAGGTTCTTCCTCCTCCAGTTTGAAGTAGGGGTGTCCATTTTGTATTAGGGTTGCTAACCAACCAGGAGAGGGGGGAAAATCCCTGTCCAGCAGGTTTTGTTAGCCTCTAGGCTAGTTGCCAACATTTTTACTGCATAATAAGGCAGAATTTTGGGCTTCTTTCCATAATTCTTTGAGTGCTGTGTGTGTGTTTTGAGTGGAAGGCAGCTGCATGATTTCCATTTTAATTTGCTCCAATCTCTGCTCCTTATTTTTCCCCCACACGGTCCTCCATGAGAAGACTGCAGGATACATCTGTCTGGGACATAGGAAGCTGCCTTATACTGAGCCATTGGTCCATCTAGCTCAGCAGAGTCTGCACTGACCACCAGCAGCTCACCAGGGTTCCAGAAAGGGAACATTCCCAGCCCTGCCTGGAGTTGCCTAGGATTTTACCTGGTCCCTTCTGCATGCAAGACACATGGTCTATCATTGAACTGTGATCTTTCCTGTCAAGGCTGTGGGCTTCCTCCATAACTTTTCCTCCCTTGCCAATCTGTGCTAGGCAAAGTGGTTGATGTAGCACTGTGGGGAGCTGTGGTAGCTTGCGTGCTTTGCATGCAGTTTAATCCAGCAAACCAAAGAGCTCGGTTTGCAAGTGATGTGGAAGAATCTCTGCCGGTTAGAGTAGACCAGGGTTTCCCAAACTTGGGTCTCCAGCTGTTGTCGGACTACAACTCCCATCATCCCTAGCTAGCAGGGCTAGTGGCCAGGGATGATGGGAATTGTAGTCCAAAAACAACTCAAGTCTGGGAAACCCTAGAGAAGACAATGCTAAGCTAGTTGAACAAACAGTCTGACCTAGTACAAAAGCAGCTTCCTATGTTCCCAACACAGAGATGCAACTATGAACAGCACAGTTTGCTCTTGTTATTTAACCCTTGGCATCGTCAATGGCAAGGATCAGGTGGATGAGTGATGAGAAGGCTCTCTGCCTAAGAACTTGAAGTGCTCCTAACAGTTAGAATGGATAATACAGGACTAGGTGGACCAAACACTTTCTGTGTGCATATACGTACATGGAAGTATCCCATAGCATTCTGCCAAAAAGCACCATTGTTTTGGTTCTCGAGAATCCCTGTTTGATAGCTGCACATGTGCAGACTGTCCAGTGGTGATGATGATGGGGGCATTGCCATATTTTCTGTTGTGGCCTGAGATGGGTCTTCATCCTGCCGGATCAGGAAATCAGGATGCAAAGGATGCTGATCAGGAACTGTAGCTACTCTAGGAGAACGCAGTTGTGTTCATATTTCCTTCCTGTCAGGGGAGGAAGTCCTAGGATGGTCCTTGGCCACCACTTCCCTTTGCTAAAGTTGCTCATGTCACCTCTGCCCGGGGCCGTACACCAGCCACAAGATTGGATCTGGGCCGCAGTCTGGTGCTACGAAAAACACGCTGTCTTGGTCTCAAGTCCTTTGTAGCCTGACCAGTTTGGCTCATGGCTCATTTGAGTCTGCTTCATCCACCTGCCCTCCTCACTCCCTTTGCTGCTGAAAATTTTAAAAAATGGTTATAACTTTCTTTGGAGATGAAAGTAGATGAAATCTTCAAAGTACTGTACAATAGTCCTTGTGGATAAAACCTGCCAGATTATAGATATCTGGGGCATTTGTGCTGGACACATCACCATCACCATCATCATCATCATCATCATCATCAATTATTATTTTAAGGAAACTTCTGTAACTTTTTTTTAAAAAAACCATTTTTTTGAGGCAGACATAAAAATTGCAGGCATAGTTTACATCGCATACAGATTTCAAAAATACTAAGTGATTTAGAAATGCTTTTAAGCAAATAAGCAAGCTATTGTAAATGTTTATTTTAAGGGTCATTCTCTCCGGCCATGCAATAACTTTAACAAAAAAAAAAAAAACCCACATGCAACTGAACCACGTTGTTAACAAGGCCAATCTTGTGATTGCAAAACGATAATGATTTTAACTTAATATCTGCCCGTCACTCTGTGGGCTGTGGGTGGGTTACAACAATTTAAAATTCAGCATTGAAAACCGTTTTCAAAACTTAACAATTACAAAAAAAAATATTCAATGATTAAAAAATAGGCTTGATCCTGAAAATATGCATCTCTGTTGTCAAAGATCAGGGTAAAGAGCCTTGGCGTTGGAAACCGTGGTTGGCAATTTAATTTATTTCTATATTAATTTTCAAAATCTAAAACTGTATGTGCTGCGGGCAAATAAGCTGTGGGAAACACCCTTTTGGCATGGACATTCAGTGGACAGAGTTTTCCACTTGAAACATCTGTGTGAGTCAGCTTTAAATAGGCATTAGGAAGAATTCTTATTCCTTTTATGATCACGCTATATTTGCATAATTTGAAGCTGCTCCTTGTCAGACATTTGGTTTGCATTTATCTGCTGTTCATCTTCAAAAACAGCATCTGCTTTAGAATACAAACTGAGCAGAACAGCAGCATATCACATATTTAGCTTCTGGATAATGTGGCCTGAATAGCCTTTCACCATGGTGTTTAAAAATAAAAGAAAACCATATGTCCATTTAAAGTGCCATTCAAAATAAGATTTTACATTTTTTTCTTTCTGTGACAGAAAATTAATGCTCGTGATTTTCTGCATACAAAATGCCACCTCCTGGCTCAAATCTTGCTCTTGAACAGTTTACCAATCATTAGTTCTGCATGAAATTTATCTTAGTTCTGGTTACAGAATAAGTGTTGTGTGTTCTTCAAAAGAGCACAAGAGTTTACAACAACTGGGTTTAGTCTATTATTTCTGTTCCTTCTCATCCATTTGTTATTTGCTATATTCTTAATTTGGTATAATGGCTGGGATGAGCATAGAGCTCAGTAGGGATAGCCCTTCGTGTGTGGGATTGCAGGTGTAATTTCCTGATAAATGCATGTTAAATATGATCAGGTAACATGGCTGAAAGAGACCCTGGAGAGCTTGGGCCAACCTGAATAGAACTGGGATGGGCGTCCTGTGGCTGTCCAAAAGTTACTGAACTCCAGTTCTCATCAGCCTCAGCCAGTATAGCCAATGGACAAGAATAATGGTGGTTGTAGTGTAATAACATGTGGAGGGTCACAGGTTTCCCATCTTGGAATAGACAATACTAATGGTCTATCTCAAAACAAGTAAGTAGTTATAAGCTTTCTGTTTACTTCTTGTTTCTTTGATGTTTAAGAAGTTCTGGGAATATCCGAAAGTATTTGTAGCTACATACAGCGGGTGGGGTTTGAATGAGTTTGGTTTCGGATTATAGATGTTCCCCAAGATATCAGCAGAACTCTGGGCAAATATTTAGTGAAACATTATCTGTTGTGTATAATTTCTTTAATTCCTCAGGGTTAAAGTGGAAAGAGAACTTAATCAGTGAGAAACAAAAGGAATTGCACAAGATCCCAAACAATGGCTGTATTTACATATTATGTTAAGCCATAAGTTTCGGTTGTTTATTTGAAGGATTTACTTGCTGTCCATCAGCACAGATACCATCCAGGGTGGGGCCCAGCATAAAACAAAATATAGATAGACAACTTTAGAACCAGCTAATCAAAAACAGGCAGCTAAAAACAACGTCAAGCTTACGAACACGTAAAATTCACGGGCAAACAAGTTTGGTTGTATCTGACTAAGCCATTCTCTGAGTTGGGCCCATTGACGTTCGTTTAGTCAAGTCACTGGTTTCAGTACGTCTTCCCCGAGTGTAACTTAATTAACACAACCAACAATTTTTAACTTGGTGCTGAAATGATAACAATGTTGGCACTTATTGTGCTTGTAAGGAGAGGGCATTCTGCAAGTAGGACACCACCATGGAGAAAGCTCCATCCCTTATCGCCACATAACAATATTCCCCTAATAGTGCAGTGTAGAAGAGATTTTCATTTGTTCACCACGATGTACACAAGCAGGAACGAGCCACTGTGAATCTTGGGCTCACTCTCCTTTGTCCATTTCTAGTGCAGTCAAGAGGATGAGTTTTGTTCTGTGAACTGCCCTGAGACCTCCGTGTATAGGGCAGTATATACAAATTCAATAAATAAATAAAAGAAGTTTGGAAGCTTCCATTTCTGCTTCATCACAGCTTGCTGTGTTGTCTGTACAAGGGGTTGTGTTGAATCTTTAAGACAGCATTAGTACCTTGATTTAGAAGTTGGCTTGTTTGAAACTTGCTGTAGTGAAACTGTGGGGTTGTTTAAAATTGTTTTTGAATATTATATGTTACTTTGTAGTTTGTATTTGTGGGCTGCGGTATTGTTTAGGGACTTGCCGGAGATTGTATTTTTTATTAGTTTGTGTTCATTTGTGTTAGCTGTTTTAATTATTTTTTGTTATGCAATTTGTGCTATTTATGTTGCAGCTTTTCGTTGTAACCTACGGGCATTCAAATTTAATAAATAAATGAAATAAAACAAATATGAGAATTTATCATCTGACAAACTGCCATGAGAGAGCTTTCATCTGTGTTGCTTTTTGCAGTTTTGTTTGCCATGTCACAATGCCCAGAAGCAGTTCAGTGGTGATAACTTTGGAAGCAACCATTATTTAGTCTTTAAGATGTCCTGGGTTCCCCTTCTCATGGGAATCCCCTTCCAAACTAGGCAGGAAAAAATTCTATGTGATGCACCCACACAGAGTATTAATGCCTACTGGAAAGTCTACATTATTGCCAAGGGAATATGACACACACTTAACTGTTAAAACTTCCTTTCTATTGCATGTTTTTAGTTTCTGAGCTTTCTTTCATAGGAAAGTAGTCAAACTTACAGTTTGAAAGGAGGGTAACACAGATCCTGGAGAAATAGGTAAGTATTCCTTTAAGGAAGCATTTAACGACATATGGAAGTTATAGAACAAAATCATGAATTGGTGGGCAACAAGAGAAAGGCTTGGTATACTTATAGTTGTCATGCAGGAATCTGATGCAATTGTCATGCAGGAAGCTCTATTTTTAGTAAGAGTCAGTGCTGTGTGATTCTGCCAAAAATAGAAATAATGTCTCAAGATTGCCCAGCATCTGGGATGGTCTTAATTGAAACAAATGGTACTCTAAAAGTGGCAAATGGCAACAAGTCACTGACAACTTTGCCTAGTGTGTCAAAATATCATGTGAACCTACGGCATTTGTCTGCATGTTTGTTTTTACAGTGGAAAGAATGGGAGCATGATAAAGGAGTTTTGCCAATAATGGTGTGATACAGTTAGTCTTTTAACACTACTTCTGAAGATTTTCACTGTACTGATTTATTGAATCCTATTAACAACGCAAATGAGCACAGGTTGCTTGCTGGGGGTGCAATTGCTGTTGCTTGTTGGCATTTATCTGTCTCTTGGGTGCACCCTTGGGGGAGAGGGCAAGCTGTTGGAAGGTTGCAGCGTTTGCTGTGGCTGTAGAGACCGATGCAGGAGAGACATATTTTGTTGCAGCTGGGGCAGAGGAAGTCATCCAGTTGTGCTGATGCAGATGTGCAATGGCATTTCTTATCCCAGCAGCCATCCCTCCTCTGGTCACTGCTATGGATACACAACTTGACTGCTTGTCTCCTGGTACAGCGGTCATCTGCAAGGGATGCCTACATGGCAGAGTTGATGTTGCCAGCCTTCATGTCACGCTTGCAGCCATCTTGGTAACACAGAGTTGGTCTGCCAACGGGCCTGTTGCCTGAAGCCAGCTCCTCATACACCTATTGATTACAAATTCAAGTAGCGTACTGAATTGTTTATAAATCCCATATAGTAGTTGAAGCTGGGGAGAATGCTCCTCTTCTGGTTTGAAACCATTCACATAAAAGATTATTCCTTCAGTCCTTCAGTGTTTGCCTCATTTCTGGTTGGTTGGTTGGTTGGTTGGTTGGTTGGTTGGTTGGTTGGTTTTGAGAATATTCCTCACAGTCTGGGAATATATAATACATTCTATTGTTTTCAGGTTCTGTGTATACTCAGAGATATCTCTGGAGACTAATTTTCCTCTTTAGGAGATATGTAGATGTGTATTTCAGAGGTATCAAGTAGTCATTCATTAATAGCATTCCAAATATTTCTTTTTGTCCTTTTTGTATTTATCTGATCTTGTGCAAATAAAAAGTATTTTATTTTAAAAGGAAGATGTTTCTGTTCTAGAAACAATAAACAGAGAGCAGATGTACAGCTAAGCTCCCAAGTTCCCATGATTGTTTGTGTGCCTGCATGTGATGGAGATCAAAATTTGTGTACTGTCCAGTATTTCAGTTGGGCATGACGCAAGTAAAACTATGCGGTGGATATTTAGTTTTATGGTCTCCAAGGGATGTGAGAACAAGTCTTTCAGGTTCTGTCTTCTGTTACAATAGGAAAGCTTTTTTAATCTTTGGGGACGGATGGACACATAACCACATTGTTCATTAAAACAGCTTCGTAATATCCTAGATGTTATATTTGATAATTGTAGGCATGAACGAGATGCTAAGTTAAACGCAAAACAAAATGTGGCTTTGCAGAGAATACTATAATGTGAAGAGATTCTGTGATGTGTGTATTCTTACTTCCTAATATCCTAGCAAAATATAGAAGCTATTATGTAGAAGACTTTGTACGCTCTAAGAAGCAGCAATAAAGAGAAACATTGGACAGCCCTGGTCAGCAGTTCCACTTCTGAACTGTTCACTGAAGGTGAAAGCTGACTTTTGTACCTCACCTCCATTTCATGTGTGAAGAATTCTTGGTCAATAGTCTTTAGAGAAAGAGGATATGGAAAAGTTGGGGAACCAGCATTGGGGAACCAACAATAAGTCATGTAAAGGTGCCATATGTAAGTTAGTTTCTGTGGTGCATCTGATCATCTTTAGGGAAGTTGTCAAATACAGTGGTACCTCGGGTTACATATGCTTCAGGTTACATACGCTTCAGGTTACAGACTCCTCTAACCCAGAAATATTACCTTGGGTTAAGAACTTTGCTTCAGGATGAGAACAGAAATTGTGTAGCGGCAGCAGGAGGCCCCATTAGCTAAAGTGGTGCTTCAGGTTAAGAACAGTTTCAGGTTAAGAACAGAATTAAGTTCTTAACCCGAGGTACCACTGTACAGTAATCTGTTAGCTTCTTCAACAGGCGAAGGAATATTCTCTCTCTCTCTCTCTCCCTCTCCCTCTCCCTCTCCCTCTCCCTCTCCCTCTCCATATTCCAATTCTGTCAAATAAATATTAGGGCCGGTGCAGAATCTTTGCCTAGTTTGGAAGTGTCTATGAGCAGCTGTCTGCCACTCCTTGGGAGGAACACCCTGACAGAAATTCCATACATAAATAAAATGACATTGTTTGCCTCATGGCCCTACCTTTTGAATTTCCTTCTACGTTCTCTACCTGAGTTTGGTAGGACACCCCTAAAACCCTTTTGAGAAGCCTGGTTAATTTCAGCTCACTCAGAATGCATATCCATATTAATTTTATCCTAGGGTGGTGATAGGAATACAGAACACCATAATAGTTGAAGGAATTTTCAGGAAAACTTGAGGGCACAGCAAGAGGACATGGGCACATGAATACACCTGGAATTTCAGTTTAGTGCTTTTTTTTTTTGTAAGGTCAGTCCTTGTATGTTTTTCTTTTGTTTTCCTGTGCTATGCTTACAGTATTTAAAAATACATTTTGTAAGATTGTTCAGCCCCATTTCATTGAGTTACCCTGGGAAATAATATTTTCTTTAGCATATTTATAAATGGAATTAGATCTGATATAGCATCCCTGAAGTTAGCTGGTTTTCCCCTTGACTTCACTTAGATTTGAATCAGGCCTTTAAAATCCTGGCACCAGTGATCAGGAGCTCCTGTTATTAATTTACCAGCTGATCATTGCCTCCTTAAGATGTTCTTTCCAAAAGACCTCAATTAGTAGCTGGCTGTGCAGTTTAGTCATAATGTAATCTTATAGGGTTGGGGTTTGTGTGTGTGTGTGTGTGTGTGTGTGTGTGTGTGTGTGTGTGTTTGGGTTTGGTTTTTTTGCGCAAGCTTTTTATTTCAACCTTTTTACTGGAGAGACTGAAGTTTAGTTGTGAGTTGGCAAGGCAATACAGTTAACACTGAGCTTTGGAATTTTTTGTTTGACAAAGTAGATTCTGCTTCTCAGAACGACTGCCCCCCTGGGGTAGGAAAAACTAGAAATAGTTTGCAGCTTGGTTGATGCCCTGACACATTTTAGCTCAATTACCTCATTTTTATGAAGATTTAACAGTTTAAGTAATATGCTAAAGCAAGTGTGCTCTGGTGTGTGTGTGTGTGTGTGTGTGTGTGTGTGTGTGTGTGTGTGTGTGTGTTGGGAGCAGTTGCATTCCTCTATAATTTGGAAGTATTTTGGCAAGGCAAAGTGCAAAGAGTACTAAAAAACAAAACAAAAAACCTCCAAACCTAAGTTAAAAGAATGCTGTTACATTTTCAGGTGACTCTTTAAAAGAGTTATGAGTATATAATAATGTGGGGGTTTGGAATAACTCCATGAGGTTTATTTTACTACTACTTCTTTTTTGCCTTTAAAAAAATTACTCCTTTTCAAGTGAGTGTGGTGATTTCATCTTTTTGTGAAGCCGGTGCAAAGGAACTATTGCTGTAATATTTATGGTGTTATCCATATTGTGGCCCATTTGAAAGCAAGTTTGGTGTAGTGGTGTCTGGCTAGTGCTGAGAAGACCCAGGTTCAAATGTGTGCTTAGCCACAAAGCTTGCTGGGTGATCTTGAACAAGTCAATTACTTTTACCTTAACCTACCTCACAGAGCAGTTCTGGGAATAAAATAGGGATAGGGGAACATGTGCACTACCTTGAACTCTCCAATGAAAATAGGGACATCAATAATAATAATAATAATAATAATAATAATAATAATAATAATAATAATAATAATAATAATTTTGATACACCAGCCATCTGACTGGGTTGCCCCAGGTCACTGGGCAGCCACACACACACAAATTCCCTATACAGGGCTGCCTTCAGATGTCTTCTAAAGGTTGTATAGTTACTTATCTCCTTGGCTCGGTCAGTTAACTCCTTACCCTCCAACATTTCTCCGATGAAAATAGGGACGTCCTAAGGAAAAACAGGGATCAAATCATAAACTGGAGCGGCTTCTATAAATCTGGGACTGGCTCTGAAAAATAGGGGCAGTTGGAGGGTCTGAAGTAAGTGTGATAAACCTGCAGCTTAGAAAGAAGAAAAAAACTTAAGGCCTGAGGTAGGCCAGAGCCCTCTTAGGATTAGCTCCTGTGAAAGTGCCTGGAGTTGCAAAGGTAAAGACTATTTCTCCAGCTGCGACCAAGGCGAAAACAACTCCTGGTGGGAGTTATCCTCCTTGAACCAACAGAGGTCAGACATGACAACTCTGGTCACAGTTATACATGCCTAGGCATTATTATTTGCTTATGAATCACTTTCCACGTGAGCGAAACTGTACTATTATCCATAACACTTTCCTATGTGAGGCTGCCTTTGAAAAGTTTCTGGAGCAAATCAAATGCAACCCACTAGGTGGCAGCATAGCTAGATGCTGGTTTGAATATATTTGTTTCCTTTTTAAACAAATCTATATTCAGTTTCTGTATAGTTTTATTTGGCCAGCAAGATGTCTTGTATGCAGGTTTAATTTTGTGGTTTCTAGGTGTTCTGAGCCCCCTTTGGGGTTATTTTAGCCAATTAAAATATTAACAAACATTGAGGGGGGTGGAATCCCTAAAATTGGTCTAAAATCAAATTTAAACCAGTTGTTTATACATTTCTTTGAAAGCCTGATAAACTGAGGAGTTTCAGTCAGTTATTTGTGATCTCACATAAGCCAACTATATAAAGTCTAGCTCATCCACTTTTTCAGGGGTCCTTCTGGAGGGATTCTTTGGTTTAATTGTGAGCTCTCATGTTAAACAAGAGATTTTGTACCAGAATCTCAAGAAATAAATATGCCCAATTAGGTATAAAGCACAGAGTTAATTTAGTGATATGTAACGTGTAGTCTGTGACTCTGGATGAGGCTTGCTTTGTTGTTGTTCTGTTAAAATAATAATAATAATAATAATAATAATAATAATAATAATAATAATAATATCTGATGATGATGTCTAGCTTGCGGTCACCATATACACCAAAACTGAGGAGACCGAAGGTCCAACACCTCATTTAGTCATGAAGCTAAGTCACCCCTTCTCCACATAACCTACCTCACTGGATCGTTGTGAGGAACAAATGAGGTTGGAAGTAGGAACCATGCATGCAGCTTGCAAGGTGAGGGAAAAGTAGGATAGAAATGTATACTAGAAATACTAATTGATAGACTTTCTACCCATCAGAAATATATGGATTAGGAACAGCAACTGAGCAACTTCTGAATGCCTGTCCTCAGGGGGACAACAGCAGGAGAGTGCTGTTATGCTCATGCCTACAGAATGAGCTGTGAAAAGAGGATGCTTTGACTAGACAGACCTTTGGTCTGATTCAGCAGAGCTCTTCTTATGCGGTGCAGAGACAGAATTGACAAAAACCTTGTTTGCTGATGTGTGTGAATATGCTCGCAACCAAATACAAAGTCATAACTGTGTATCTTTGAGCTTGTGGTGAAAATTCTTGAGGCATCTGAAGATGATCTTTGGTCCATAGCAGTGACTGCAAGAATCTGGGCCATGAGACACGTAGCATTCACCAGAGCTCGCCCTTCAATGTTTAATTTGTCTCTTTGCCATGCCACTAGGAGGCCAAATGAGATGAAAGAAGCAAGGCGGTGCCTTACCCATACCTGAGGCAGTTTAATGAGACAAAGAAAAGGTGTTTGTCCAAAATACCCTTTGGTAGCTGAATATCATAATCTCAGTGGATTGCTCCGAACTTCCAAAAACCAGGCATTTGTGTAATGAAAAACATTAGGCGACATCTAAGATTACCAAGCTGTCAACTATACTAACTCTTCCTGTAATGGGCGGCAATTGTTAAACAATTTTGCTGAGGTTTTGCTGAGTTCTGGGGTTTTTAAGTTGGTATGGCCTCACTTGTAATGTTAGTATTTTGAAAAATACTGTATGAGCACTCCAACAAATTCAGGCTGTCAGTTAATGTGGGGCTCTAGCAATATCAGCCAATCAAACACCGACCTGTCAATTCTCGTCCCTTCCTACTTGCACAGCTACTGCTGCTGCTCTCCTCCAGCTGGGAAACAAAACACCACAGCTGGATGCCTAAGGTTGCTTGCCTTCTATCCCAGGCACCTATCTGTGGGGTGCTTTGTTTTTCAGCTGAAGGAGATGGATGCTGGGCAGGCAAGCTGCCAAGTCAAGAGAAGAATTAGGAAGATTTTTGGGAGTCTGTATACCAACTTGCCACATGTCCTTTCTGTGTTTAAACTCTTTCATTTCCTTCTGGTCATCTGTGCTGTGATGCTGGGGGTCCAGAAACAAATCTTTTGCAGTGCTTTCCCATTTTTTTTTCCTTTGAAAAGTTTATTTTACACTTGCCCTTCTGCATTTCACAATATCCTTCTTGGAGCCAACTCTTTCTGCTACTCTCTGGTACCTTTTCAAAGGACTATGTCAGATCACACAGAGAACCCCTCTCCCACATAGGAAATGCACAGTGTACCATGTGATAGTTAAAGGATGTTATTTTTCCCCTCCATAAAAATTCTAGCACCTCGGGCTGAGTGCCTTTTGAGCATGTGCTGTTGGCTCTGTTTTGTGTCACTAATACAGTCGTGTGTACTGTACTGTTCACTAGTGGGAGCTGAGTAACCCTGCTGGAGTATTCCTTGTAAGTTGTCTTTTGGTTACCAAGAGTTAGTGATGATATCTTCTGTGTCCTTCCTTACGATGTATACTCTGGAAACTTGCATGAGTGAAATTTCCTTACACAATTAGAGCTCAAATAAATTAAAGATTTCCTTCAATTCCAAATTGTCCAAGTGACACCCAATTCAATAAACTCCAAGCTTCCTGCTGAATTTTAGAGAATTAACAAACGTGGATTAGTATACACACAGGTCCTGCTTTTACCAGGAAATTGTTCGTTAGGCGAGCATTCATGTAACAATCTGCAGATTTCCATTATTTCCTACAGGAATATTTCTGATCTCCAGTCACACCATGGTTTCATCCTAAAATGGCTGCCGCCAACCAGCAAAAGAGAAATTGAAAAACAAACAAACTGATTTGTCTAATCTCTCTCCAATGGTTTCTTCCTGAAAGTGACTGCTGTTGACCAGCAAACCACAAAACAAAGGAAGTAGGCAATCTCTGGCTGTTAGGATATCGGATTCAGCTGTGTAGTGAGGTTTGGTCATAATTCTTTGTTTGGATAACAGAATTTGTGGATAACAAGTGTATTATTATGAAAACTTTTTATAGCAGTCGTTCACTAACTGCAGCCACTGGCATTGGCTCAACCCCTTCCTTTGTGAATGCATTCTACACCTTGGTGCGGGTGCGGGTTTCAAAATGAATGTTGCCCATTATTCTGGTTTTGATCTTCTGTTCTCTTTGAGAGTAAGATAGCAGGCAATGGAGGCTGGTTGATTAGGACAAATAGGGCACTGCCACCTCAACCTTGGTTTGCCATCAGTCAGCCAGCCAGCCCTTACATGTCTGCCTTCTTGTTTACATCCAGTCCCAGGGCGGGTACTGGCTGTGAGCTTCCTCCTTCTTAGTCTCACTGTTGCCCTTAGTAGAGAAGGATGGGGACAGAACAAGAACTACAGGTAGTCAGTTCTGCTTTGTCAGTGACTCTGGCGCCATCTGCTGTTAGCTTCCCTGCCTTCTGCCCCACCAGTTCCAATGGGGCACCAGATGGCAGGTGATCTTTCTCCAGATTTGTTGCCCGTTGGTGGCCTTTTGGTCGACCTTGCTGAGCTTGCTCTGCTCTCTCCTTTCTATGCTAAGTCTGTTGTGCTCCGCCATCTTAATTACTCTGGTTGGACTGGCTTTCTACCTTCTTTCCCTACTCAAATAAAAATTCCTGTGCCAAGAATATATTTTTGCTGTAAAGGTGTCTTCCTCCTGCTAAGCGTGTCTCTCGCTATCCTTGCCTGTTTGCTGCTTTACATTTACTTTAAAGCCAACATTTAAGGGCTTTCGTCCACCCTTGACTTTTTCTTCCCCCCATTTCCTGCCTTGTGCTCTCTGCACAGGCTCATATGCTTGCAGTCGCCTTGGTCCTCTTGGAACAGCATCCATCTCCATGTCCATCAAGCCAACTCCCTGCACAGGCTTCCAGCTATGTAGAGGACTGGTTCAAGCGTTAACCCTGGTTGAGATGCTGAACGCTTTTAGGGGCGGTATTCCTGTTTGCAAATCATACCCCTCTTCCGGGGTGGCAAATTTCCCCCCTCCTAACGAGTGAGATTTTTTTCATGGGAGAACTTTTTAATAAACAGCTCCCCGAGGTAGAAATATCTGAGATGGTTCCGAGTTACGTTTGAAACAAAAGGTGGTGTCTTTTAACAATGCTGCAAATATTTGAAATTGCTTTATGATTCCAGGCCTTTATTCCATTTCATCTTTCTAATGCCTACCCCCTCCTGTTTGTTCTTTTAATAGAGGTACCCAGAATTGAAATTGGGAACATCTGCATCCACATGCATAAGTTCTGTCCCAGTTTACTTGCCTGAGTAAAGGGAGGATTGAATGCATTTGTTTCCCAAAGCCTTTCCTGGGTTGCTATCTCTTTGGTATTTTGTGCCTCCTGCTTGCTCAATACACCTTTGTTCACGGTGCTTTTTTTAGTACCCAGCCCCTGTTGGTTCCAAGAAAAATCTCCAATAGTAGAAGCAGTTGATTGAACACTCAGATTCCTTCAGCACAGGGATACATGGGCTACTTCGATGCTATTGTCAAGGTATTTAGATGCCTTAATCTCATCCAAGTAGAGGTTTCCGTAGCAGGAAGTAGATCTTTCCATTACTAGCAGTTCCCAATGTTTTAAACTTTCAATTGCAACCCATCAGGTTGCTCTGATTTGTTTTATTCTGTATGAGCTACCAGAAAATATTTAGGCTGCTTAATGCAGTTTCTGGAATTAGCTGAAGCAGACATGTCAGGATTACTGACGATCCAAATCTGTAAATGTGTTATCTAGGTTGTTTTGGTCCAGCAGTGGGATTATAAATAGGAAGGCTTAATGATGTAATTAGCTGAAGAGCAATGGATGAGGCGAGATGGTCAGTTCTTCTATATGTATGCTTTAGGGGTTTATATTGAGGTGGTGTTGAAGAATCAACATGTGTCGAGTTTGGGGTAAGCTGAACATTCAGTGCATTGTGATAAATATATTTAACTTGTAAAAAAACAAAGGAAAAAAGAGGCATTCTGCATTAAGAAGATTGGGTACACTAAAATTCCAGTGTTTTAAAGCTAGTGTTGATAATGCAGACTGATTTATGTGAGTATACTGTATATCCTAGTAGCTGGAGAGGTCTGGTATTGCAGTTTGTAAAGTTTATATAGTCAGTATCGATAGTTGTCAGTGTCTCTGTTTAATCTATTCTTTGTAATGGCTTAATGCTATCTTGTAACCATACTTGAGGTGAGTTTATGTTTACATGACAAAAGAAACTTGATATTCAAAGTGTTGGCTGGTTTTTGTATTATTTATTTTGCAACCTTTGAAGCTCTGCTTTAAAAACACAAAATCTTAGTCATTCTTTATTGGTTGTGGATATTTTAAATATCACATTGCAGACATCTCAGCCGTGGGCTGCAGTCCATGATTCATCCGTGGGATTTAGAGGTTCATAACTGCCTGCCTGGATTATAGCTGTGAACTACAAATAAATTTATTCTAATATTCCCCAATGCTGAAGTCTGATTTGCTCGTTTTATATTTGGATTAACTTAACTTGCTGAGACTGCTTTTAAAAATGCTACTGGCTGCTTCTGTGTGATGTTTCTTAGTTTTTCAATTATACAAATATTGAGCTTTATGTATCTTTTGCACTTTGAAAGGAACATTAAGAACAGTATAAGAAAACTGGCAGCATAACTGCATGTGTGCTTACTTAAAAATAAGTTACTTTTAAATCAGTGGTACTTGCTCTTAGGCATCTGTCTGTGTGTAGGATTGCAGACTTATTTAAAGTGCTTCCACATTAGGTGTTCAGAACTGCGATTCTTTGTTCACTCTCTCTTCATGGAGTACCTAGACAACACCAGCTTCATTGTCGTCCTGAATTTTCCCTGTGGTTATTTTGTCTTCTCTTAGGCTACAGAAACCCACATCACTTTCCAGAACAGGAGAATAGTGCATCTCTACAGGTTTAGGTGCCTTTAGTGCTAATCTTTTGGCATTTTAAAAGGATGGGGTTTTGACATGGTCAGTGACACATTAGAAAAGTGAACATACAATGACTTTGCACACATTCATTATAACCTTTTGCAGGTGAGTTGTTTTATGACCCCGTTTTTGGGTTACTAGATCACTTTGCTGGCTGTTTTAATGAAAGACCTGCAGTGCTATGCCACCATAATGCTATGATATTATTATTATTATTTTAAAAATATATTTAAAAAATCAATTCTGGTTGCTCCCGTTTGAGCAGTGACCATAAAGTTTCTAAATTCATTTTCAAAAATTAACAATATTGTATGATCATGCAGTTAGCATTATGGTATGGTATACCTTGTTTTCATTTAAAAATGCAGCTAACACAATAGCAGTATAATGCATTTTTTTTTCTTATTATGCTATCATATTCCTGTAATAAAAAGCACAGTAATCCTGATTGCGTGAAAAGTCAGTTGTGATTCTGCTTGCAGAGGATGAACGTGTTTTGGGTAGCACTAGGAGCCCCCCATTTAGAAGCAACTTCAGTCCAGGAATTTTAGTTCTATATTCATTCAAGTCATAATGAATAAATAGTGAATGCGGCTGGTGGTTAAATTACTTTAATTTTAATGAATTCATTATACAGTGGTACCTCACTTTTCGAAAGTAATCCGTTCTGGAAGACCGTTCAAGTTCCAAAACGCTCAAAAATGGAAAACTCAATACGGAAGTCTCAAAACGTAAAATTCAATATGGAATCTGCGTTTCATGTTTGACTTCTGAGGCGCATTCAAAAACCAAAGCATTTACTTCCGGGTTTACGGCATTTGAAAACCGAAATGTTCGTCAGTGGAGACGTTCAAAAACCAAGGTATCACTGTATTCTAAAAAAAAGAAGAAGCAAATAATATAAATGAATGCTGGGCTAAACTTTACTGAGTGTTCCCCCCCCCCCTGTCTAAATATAGATGTTCAGTCTTCAAATGCTATGATTTTTAAAGCACACTGATGTCATAATTTATCAAGAATCTCAACATATCTGAAAATGACTTTGCCAGAGAAACACCCAAGTTGCAACAATTTTTTAACAAAGACCGATTCTTAAAATAACTTGGGTGTAGAGTTCTGTACAATTAGACTACTTTTATATCAGGCATGTGTCTTTGTTTCAGAGTCAATACATTCCCCATGGGTAGGTCTTACTAAGTCTGTATGTTTCAAGCCTCTCCCTTCTTTTGATGAAAAGGGGTGGGAGCGGTGAGACAAAATATGATAAATTGAAGCTGCTAATTTTGTACTACATCCCCAAACTTCAATATTCCTTTTTTCCTCAATTAATTTACATATTACATTGCTGAAACTTTGAATATAACTTTCTGTTGAATTATTTGTGTTTGTTTCAAGAAGACATGTTAAAAAGATGACAAGCCGGTTGTTTCTTCCTTTGCTGCTTATATTGGCTGTTGCTCATACCACGATGATGACTGAGTTTGTTACTTAAGAACAAGGATGATTGAGGCGCAGTAAAGGTGCCGTCTCAGCAGCTGGCGTGAGTCACAGCAGGCTTGGGCTGGTTGACAGGAAAGGAAAGACTAGCCAGGCTAAGTAGCCAGGCTAGAAGCAGTGGCCTAAGTTTGAGTCTGGGGCAAGGCAGTAAAAGAATTGGAGTTGTCCCAATGGGTTGGCATACCAAGCTTTGATAGACAAGACAAGCTTACTCACTAGACTCCTGTGCTTTGTGAGAAAGTTGAGCATGCAGATGCAGACCGTGTCACGCAGAGGGTAGATCTTTCCCCTTAACCTCAGGTTAAGTACAGTTTCAGGTTAAGAACGGACCTACAGAACAAATGAAGTTCTTAACCCAAGTATAGTACAATGCAGGAACATTTTAGGGGACCAGAAAAGGAGATGGTGTCCCTTTTCTCTGCTGAAACTTCCCTTATTCCACAAGCCCTAAATAGCATTCTAAAACTTTAATTTCCTGGTAGACAGAGTCCTGAGCAGAAATATTTCGGTTTGGGGTTGGGATGCGGTAATATTGGGGATTCCCACTTCCTATCATTGTAATTTTGAACATCAAATCTGTCTTAGACTTACATTTTGTATGTATTTTATTGTGGGTTTTAACTGATAATGTTATATTTTTTGTGTATCTTCTGCATATCACCTTGAATGCTAGTTGACTTAGCAATTAGTAATTGATAGGAATAAACAATCGCTTCACTTCATATTCCTCTTCTGTGAAATGTTCTGCATCGTTGGAGGATATGTTCTCCCCCGCCCTTTGTGTTTTAGATGGCTTATTAAAACGTTGTTTGTTTTATTTATGCTTAACTTTACTTCAAAAGTTCTCATATCGGTGTACTAAAGTGTGAATAAACTATTCACAGAACAATATACACAACTTTAAACCGACAAATTAACACACTGAAATGCAACATTACCTCCAGAACTAAAAAGAAAACCCCAAACAGAATAGGGCACAATTCCAAAATCACCTAAGATATTTCCATTTTGATTGAAAATGAACGAGACGCAGGATAATAAACCAACCCTTTTGATAGCAGCTTGCCATTAAATGTCTTCAGATGCAGCACACACTATTTAATCTATCACCTTCCTTGCCTGGAGACTAAGTTTAGAAACAGGTGAGTCTCTGCTCTGATGGGGATAGGCTTTCCAACACCTTGCATAGCTTTCAGCTGCTTCCGAGGTGCTGGCTTGTCGAATTGAAGGAACTCTCCCCCTCTTTTTGCCTTCCTCTTTTTCTACAGGAATTTTAGAAGCAAGTGGGCGTGGTTTATTCGTGCCTCCTTAGAGGCAGGGAATAAATACTGGCAACTTCCACGCACACTATCTGTTATTGGGGAAGCATTCTTTCTCTTCTCCAGAAAGGAAGAGAAAACAGAATTTGGGAGGAGATTGTGTCCCTTTTGGAGGCATTTCCATGGGTTGTTCCAAAGGCGTAGCTGTAAACATGGGGAAAAGAAGTGGGATAAGAGCTACCGGCAACTTAGGAAGCGGCTTGTAACGTTCTGTTTAAATAGGACTTTGAACCGTGTTTTCCCTCCCGCCCCTTCCATGTACTAAGAGGAGAGTAAAAGTGCTCTTTGTATTCCATGCTTGGAGCTGACTTTAGAGCCATACACCAGAACAGCTGCTGGTGAGGCACCTACTGCTGGAAAAATACCTGAGGTAAGTCTAGTTATGTTGCTTACCTGCGGCATGCAGCTAGAGACATTAAGAGTATAGAGGGGTCTTAGGGCGGGAGTGTGTATGGGGGGGTGCTTTTTACCATTGACTGCTTAATGCAGTTTCTGTATTTCCAAACTTTAAAATTCTTACAAGTAGAAGAGTAAATATGTAAGGGTTTGGAAGATAGATTGGCGCTTTCTGCCTTTGAGACCTGTAACAGAGCAGAAAAATACTGCGCAAATTTTGCATAGTTTTGTGGCATTAAGATTGCAGCCCTGCACATACGTCCCTAGAAGTAACTCCCACGGAGTATAGTGAGACTTAGATTTTGAATGAAAAATGCATAGGAATAGGCTGTAAGTGCATTCTTTTGAGCTTCTTCAACCTGAATACTGATTTTGCTTGTGACCTTTGCTAGATTAACATGTGTTTGTTTGTTTGTTAATGTATGAATAAAAATCCATTAGCAAAAGCTTTCAGGGAGCATACTGGAATTTCTTAAGTCAGTCTTAGGATTTTAATATTTTCAGAGAGATTACAGTGGTTCTTGTGGCTTATTTTCAGAGATATTACAGTGGTTCTTCCTTTATTATTGAGCCTGTTGAAATCAATACAGAACAATCATTAGCTAATATTGGCTAAGAACTATTATCTGACCCAATTTATAGTATCAATAAGGTATGGCCAAGAAAACGGTGTGTGTAACTCTCTATCTCTTTCTCTCTCTGCCTTCCTTATTAGTAACATCATAGTATTAGAGAGTCCATAGAACAAATGTGGAGTAAAAATAACTTTCTGCTACATTTCAAAAATGAATATTAGGCAACATGCATTATTATGAGGGCAAGCTGAAGGTTGATTGGAATCTTCCAGTGGAATTTAGTAGTTTGGGTAGGGATTTTTGACTCTCAGCTGTTTTAGCAACAACAAAATGTTCCCCTTCCCGCATTGTTACATACAAAATAATCGAGGTTGCTGAGAAGACTAAAGGCTTTTTTTTCTGGGATGGGTGAGAACGAAGTAAAAGGACCTTAGTATGTATGAGTGCTGAATATTCCTACTGAGCATGTTCTCAGAGGCACCCTGTTAATAGCTGGCTTCCCAAGGCACGATTTGACCCCCGACTCTGATTGTTAGACCTCTTGGCGCCCAATAATATTTCATTTATAAGCCAGCAATTCACAAAGTATTTCTGGAAAAGATGTAGCAGAACTGTTGGTGGGGCTGTACTGGATGAGGATACTTGCACTTTACAACATATCTACTTATTTTTGCATTAATAGCCTTGTTGAGGGTTATAGGCAATAAGGGCTTTCTTTTTTTCTTTTCACATGAAGGAGCATTAACTCATGCGAGACCATGACTAAAATGGTGCTGTCCAGACACAGCGTTACCACTTCAGTGAGATCAAGATAGCTTGGTTGGTAGAGCATGAGGCTCTTTAATTTCAGGGTTGTGGGTTCCAGCCCCACGTTGGGCAAAAGATTCCTGCATTACTGGGGATTGGACTAGAGTCCAGTGTTTCCCAACCTTGTGCCTCCAGCTGTTTTTGAACTACAACTCCCATCATCCCTGACTAGCAAGACCAGTGGCAAGGGATGATGGGAATTGTAGTCCAAAAACAGCTGGAGGCACAAGGTTGGGAAACACTGGACTAGACAACCCTCTTGACTCCTTCCAATTCTACGATTCTAGAAAGTAGAGAGCGTATCAGATTTTCTCTAAAAGTGGTGTCCTTTTCCCCATTCTTAGTGGAACCCCATAACACACATATTTGCCAAAGTTGCATGGGATGCTGGCCTCCTTTAGTCACCAAGAGTCACATGAGACAGCCTTGTACTTTGGAATGTGTTGCCTGTCAGAGAATCACCATCCTGCAAGGAACCTGTCTTCTGTGTGTCAGGCTGGCAAAGATGCCAGGAGACTGGTAGATGTCTTGTTTGGGAGAGTTGATCACTTCAGGTGGAGAAGCTCAGCATTCCCCTTTCTCCATTGTCTGGTTTGTAGCCACGTAGTAAGTTGTGCACATCTTGGGCAAACCAGCTCTTTCTTGCAAGTTGCTGGCCTGCTAGTGACAGGGCTGTTGGAGCAAAGGCAGTGTTGCTAGCATTCTTTCTAACATGTTGAGCAATAATTTCAACACAGAGATGGGCACTGTATTGCGTTGCATTCCTAGTGGTATCTGCAAACCAAAGATAATCCCGAATAACTCTTAAAGCAATATAATAATTATGATGAATTGCGGCAGCAGGTGGTTGTGAGACATGTGAAATTAAACACACACACAAACCCAGGAAAGCAAACACCCCTCCCAACACGCTATGCCTTGATTCCTACATTTAACTCCTTTTTTTGTTTGTTTATCGCAAGCACTAGTTCACCATCATATAGAGTTCTCTCTCTGTCTCTGTCTCTTTCTCTCCCCACTCCCTCCTGGTTACTGGAACAAAAGTCCAAAACGCTGTCCCTCTTAGCCAAATGACAAGGGGCAATGGGTGGAGAAGTTAAAAAAGAAAGAAATGTTTATTTCAAAGCTGCAGCTGTGAGTCTTGGTTTGGATATCTCCAAAAGAACCACTGGTTTATGCCTGCAATCCAGCTCCTCTTAGAAGCTGAGGCTGGCAGGTCGCTTGAGCTCAGGAGTTCAGGGCTGCTCAGAGCTCTGCTGATCAGGTGTCTGCACTAAGTTCAGCATCTCCTCAACATGTACAGCCTCACATTAACTCACTTAATTTATGGCTTTTCACTTCCCAACTTGGGTATCAGCAGAACCTATCTCGCATGACTTTTGTGGAGGTATAAAATGGCTGCAAAACGGGGCTTGGTTCTTGTATTTTAGGCATTGCGTTCTGCTTCTTTTCACCAAAGTGATGTATCTTCGTAAATGGACACGTTTTGTTCATCTCCCCACCCTCCACCAGAAAAATTTAAAAGCTAAAAATTTAAAAGTCACATTTTGCACACAATCACTCAGAACACATTAAAAGGTATTTGCTGTGGTGTGCGTAATTTCAGGTTCTGCTCATGCACATAAATCCAAACAGCATGTTTGCAAACATTGGGGAGCAACTTCAGGCACACAAATATATATACAGAGAGAGAACCAACTGCTGTAAGCAAAGTAGTTCTCTCTGCCAGTCTTCTGTCAGTTTTGTAAATGTGACGGTTATATGTTACAGCAGTGGTCTGGAAACTGGTTTTCCGTGGCTTTACTGTCCTGCCGGAAAGTTTTAAAGGCACAGCCCTATGCAGGCCAGGCAAATCATTATGGGCCTTCCTGTACTATTATTTTTCCTCCAGATGATTCTGTTTCCTTGGCCCTTAAACATTACATCAGTACCATGGGATAAAGCCACAAAAAGTGTTTACTCTGTCATTGCTGTAATGTATAAACTGAGCAGCAAAGCCACCACAGATGCATTGGCATTTATGGCTACATGCAGAACCAAATGGGTTGCAGGTGGTGCTGTGGTCTAAACCAGGCTTTCTGAAACTTGGCCCTCCAGATGTTTTTGGCCTACAACTCCCATGATCCCTAGCTAGCAGGACCACTGGTCAGGGATGATGGGAACTGTAGTCTCAAAACATCTGGAGGGCCGAGTTTGAGGAAGCCTGGTCTAAACCACTGAGCCTCTTGGGCTTGCCAATTGGAAGGTTGGCAGTTCGAATCCATGTAACGGGATGAGCTTGCATTGCTCTGTCCCAGCTTCTGCCAACCTAGCAGTTTGAAAGCATACCAGTGCAAGTAGATTAGTAGGTACCTCTGCAGTGGGAAGGTAAATGGCGCTTCCATGCACTCTGGAACTTGTCACGGTCTTCCGTGTGCCAGTAGCGATTTAGTCATGCTGACCACAGGACCTGAAAAGCTGTCTGTGGACAAACGCCGGCTCCCTCAACCTGAAAAGCGAGATGAGTGCCGCACCCCATAGTGGACTTAACTGTCCAGGGTTCTTTTACGTTTACATGTGGAACCAGTGGTAATCCTGAAACCAATTTTCCTGCTACCTCTGTCCAACACACTGGCCCATTTCCCTTGCTTGGATTTCCATTTATTGTGTTAAAACAGGTAGGAGAGGTAGAGATGAAGAAGGTATTCAAGTTCTGGTTGAAATCTGTGGCCATCAAATTGCAACACAGATTCCTAGTTCACCTTTGTTATCTTCCTCAGGTGAGAAGGAACACAATGAATCACATCTCTAAATGGCCACATAGCTGAAAAGACATGGATGTAAATCCAAGAGAAAACCTGTGTCTGTAAAAATCACGCGCAGTACTTTCATTGGCTGTGCTGTACATTCCTTTGGCTGGGCAATATGTTAATCAGTGATTAGTCACATGATTTTGGCTTGGACTGCCAAAAAACAACAACAAAATACAACAATATGTGCATGCAATCCCTTATTCATTACTAGCAGAGATGTCTTCTCAACATTTGGTACTCTTCTGATTTTGCCACTGAGACCGTTACTGCTCTCCTGCTTTTTCTGATCCTAACAAAGCGCATCATTTATCATCATCATATAAGAGGCATGTCTGTCCGGCTAGGTGTAGATATGATGTAATTAATACAGCAATAATAACCCCAAACACACACTAACCTTGCCACAAAAACAAAGAGAACAGTGCAATTGCTACATAAAGAGAAGCCCATATTTGAAAGAGAAGTACAGGTTTGAAATCCAGGAGGCTTATTTATTTAAATTCAGTATGTATGAACCACTTGTGGCTGGGGAAACCCAGCCAGATGGGCGGGGTATAAATAATAAATTATTATTATTATTATTATTACTACTTGCTGTAAATGCATCAAAGCCTATGAGGGTCTTACCATCAGCCTGGGCTAAATTAGACTGTACCCTACAGTCCGTTGCTTACAAAAACTAGCATTGGTGAGTGAGTTCTCCTTTGAAGGGCATTTTTTGGCCATTATTAGTCATCTAATAAATGGGTAGGGACGCGGGTGGTGCTGTGGGTTAAACCACAGAGCCTAGGACTTGCCGATTAGAAGGTCGGTGGTTCAAATCCCCACAACGGGGTGAGCTCCCGTTCCTCAGTCCCTGCTCCTGCCAACCTAGCAGTTCAAAAGCACGTCAAAGTGCAAGTAGATAAATAGGTACCACTCCGGCGGGAAGGTAAACAGCGTTTCTGTGCGCTGCTCTGGTTCACCAGAAGCGGCTTAGTCATGCTGGCCACATGACCCGGAAGCTGACACCGGCTCCCTCGGCCAATAAAGCGAGATGAGCGCCGCAACCCCAGAGTCGGCCATGACTGGACCTAATGGTCAGGGGTCCCTTTATCTTTACCTAATAAACAGGTATTGGGATGCGGGTGGCGCTGTGGGTAAAAGCCTCAGCGCCTAGGGCTTGCCGATCGAAAGGTCGGCGGTTCGAATCCCCGCGGCGGGGTGCGCTCCCGTTGTACGGACCCAGCGCCTGCCAACCTAGCAGTTCGAAAGCACCCCCGGGTGCAAGTAGATAAATAGGGACCGCTTACTAGCAGGAAGGTAAACGGCGTTTCCGTGTGCGGCTCTGGCTCGCCAGAGCAGCGATGTCACGCTGGCCACGTGACCCGGATGTGTCTGCGGACAGCGCTGGCCCCCGGCCTCTAGAGTGAGATGGGCGCACAACCCTAGACTGGCCCGTACGGGCAGGGGTACCTTTACCTTTTAATAAACAGGTATTAGTAACTTGGGAACCCCTGGTAAGTTTCTTTGGAACACAGTTTGAAATCTTCACCTCAAGAATCAGACTTTTAAAGATTGTAACATTGCACATATAGTATGGATTATTTTATTTTATTGCTAAGGTAGGTAATGCTGCTCTAGTAATTTTGTTACAAGGTTAGAGCATTGTTTGCTGTTTGTCAGGGATGTGTTGGATAAGATCAAAGGGTGCTTGAGTTGCTAGGTAGTAGTTAACACAGTGGCAGCTTGTGGGATGTAATAACTTTTACTGCTTAGGGAGCTTGAGGAAAGGGAACTCATTTCCCACATCTGCAGAGACAAGTGCTCCGTTTGATTTGTATTATGCGCACTCCTTGGTTTGTGATGAAAACAGGTGCATAGTTTATACTTGTGCAATTTTTGCTACTCGGCAAAATTACAAAAGCCACCTAGAGGAGGCTTTTTCAACATGATTGGCATAGAACTTGTAAAAACAAAAAAACCTTTCTCTTTACACTTTGCAACTGCAGTTGGCCCCACCCCAACCTCTGCCCATGTCCCACGATAACTCTTGCTCTCACTCTCGGCTCTCCTCCCACTGAACCCACTGGCTCGCGTGCTGTTTTGAAGAAGAGGAGCTTGAATACGTGAAAAAGGCATCCCATTTGAAGTTCATACAGGACAGGGGGACACTGTTCTCCCCCCCAAAAAAAGGGGGGGGGGAAAGGACAATCACGTTTTTCTAGGAATGGCTAGCAACCCTACATGGATAGCATTTCTTTCTTCACTTGCTACCCAGTATATTTGCTACCCTCCTGTCTGTCTCTGTGCCTTATCCTTTTAATTTCCAAGGACGTAGAAACACACAGCCCGATACTATACATGTACAATCAGAATAAAATTTTACCACCCACATAGGCATGCAAAGGGTTCTCTTCCGGTTCATTTAATGGTTGGTCAGATTTTGTGGCACATACAGTGGTACCTTGGGTTACATACACTTCAGGTTAGACTCCGCTAACCCAGAAATATTACCTCGGGTTAAGAACTTTGCTTCAGGATGAGAACAGAAATCGTGCTTTGGCGGTGCGGCCGCAGCGGGAGGCCCCATTAGCTAAAGTGGTGCTTCAGGTCAAGAACAGTTTCAGGTTAAGAACGGACCTACGGAACGAATTAAGTACTTAACCCGAGGTACCACTGTAGTTTGTAAAATGGACCCCACCTCCATGACTTGAGTTAGAAATTGATGTTAGCAGCTGTACCATCATTCTATATTGTACAAATTGAGTGGTCGGTTGCTTGCTTTCTAAAATAGATTGAAATCTTTGATAAAGTAACTTCGTTTAGACATGTGCAAAATCGACTATTTCCTGCAGCAGTGCTTAGTGAGATAGTGTCTTTTAAAGCAATGTTATCTGAAGGTATCTGCAAAATTGTTTTGTATTCGGAAGTTTTGGTTTAAATGAATGACAGGGGATACCGTGCCATTAGATTATGATGCCCATAGCTAGACTTATCAGCATTGGGGAGGAAGTGGTAGTTCTACTTGCCTTCAGAAGTTTAAGATATACAGCGGAAGCCTTTTCTATTGGTACCCTAGCAGCTGTTGGTTTGGTGTCTGACTACTTGGGGAAGGAACTTCTTTCTCGTGGTACTAGACTGTAGAATACTCTCTTTAGGAAATTTGACCTGGTGCCTATTTTAATATTTCATTGTCAGGCAAGAACCTTTTAAAACAAATTCCAGACATTTTAATCTAATCTGGGCTTTTAAATATATATTTGTCCTGCTGTTGTGCTTCTCCTCTAAACACTGTAATTTTAATATTCTCATTTTCATTGTATTTTACATTGTACTGGGAATTTATTGAAGTGTAGGATGTAAATCCTTGAAATAAAATGTGTGCACTAAAAATTTCAGGCTGTGGTAGAAGTCTTGGGCACAATCTAGTAAAAGTTGAGTACCCTGGATTACTATTATTACTATTGATTTTAACAGGAAAACCCCACACATGTGCTGAAATAAATGGGGTTTAAATGTGCTTAACGTTTCCTGAATCTATGCCCCTGGCATTGCAGGTTATATAAATAATTTATCATCTCCCCACTTCCCCAGAATATGTTCCTTTTGTCTCTTTAAGGCTACAGCACAGCTTAAATCTACTGCAAGCTTCTGTGCAAGCACAGAACTACTGTGCATCACACATTAAATTTCAGTAGAACACTGCTGGTATATTTCAAGGGATATTGCTAAATAAACTGGGTATCAAATCTTTAAACGCCATCAAATATAAACATTGCTGGTTTTCTTCTCTCGAACCCTCCTGCAGTTGAAACTGTGTGTGCATGCCAATTGTCTTTGTTTATAAACTTTTGTAAGGCAAGTTTCCTGCATTCTCTGCTAAGTGCTGTCTCACTCAGAGTAAGTAAAATATTGCAGATGACAGGCAGATGACTTGTTCTTCTCACACTGGTGCTGGTGCCACTCGCTTCCTGTTTGCCTCGACGGGGTGTTTCCTGAAGCAGCCAGCATGTCTGCCGTGCAGGAAGCAGAAGAGCTGAAATAGTACAGACATTCCCAAATGTATCGCTACCTGGATGCGTTGCTTGTGAGGGTGTAGATTGGTCTGTCTCTGATCCCCCCCCCCCACCTTGTGTCTTCAGCCTTACACCTCAGCTGATTCCCTAATCTTTCCAGCTTATTCAGCTGACTGCAAAGGGGCCAGGCAGTCGTTTAAATTGCAAAGCTTCCCATATTGCTGGCATGCAATTCCCTTCAAACGACACTCATTATTTTTCACTATTATCCTGTAATATTAATAAAACAGAAATTTATGCATGGAACCATGACTTTTTTATTGTTGCCATGTTTATTTCTACTTTATCTTGAAAGTGCCAGAAAGAGAAGCTTGTAATTCTGAACTCCTGTTTACACCAAATAAATCCGCCTGTACTTATTTATTTGGATAATGCTGCTGATTCAACAAAGCAAGATCTAACAAACTGATTTAAAAGATTAAAAGTATTTTGTATAGAAAAGAAATTCCTACTGCCTGTTAGCTTGTTTCTTTTCCTTTCCTTGCTTTTCTGGTGGCAGTCTAATTTCATTCCTTGTTTTCCTTAGTGAAAGGTACATTTAGGGTCAAACTAGAATTGATGCCAGTAGATCTAATTTTGAATGCTATGATTGGGACCCCCATTCTCATAGCTATATAACACCCCTGGCTACTGCTGGGCTGTGGTGTCAGTCCAGATTGGGACTGCCACAGGCAGGATTTATTTAACCCAGTGTTTTCTTAGTTCTCTGCTGGGATTGACTGCAGCTTTTTTTCTTTGCTGGGCTACCCGTGGGGCATGCAAGAAAATGTTGCAGCATGAAAATGCTCCTGTTCAGAGTGCCTGCCTGCCAGCTAGCTAGCTATGACCTTTCTGAGGATATTCCATTCCATCCATGGATGCTTTAGTTGAGATTCCTGCATTGCAGGGAGTTGGACTAGATGACCCTCAACGTCCCTTCCAGCTCAACAATTAGCTATAGTGATTCTATTATTCCTCCCTTCTAAGTCTGCTGGATCCCCATTGGGTTATCTTTCAGGGGTCCCCCACCCCGCTAAAGTTTTTCTATTTCTGCAAATGCTTTGGTTCCAAGAAACCTGCTGATAACCTCCCTCTTGTGCGTGGATGGTGCTGTTTTAGCTGTGTAATGATAGCTAGTTGGAGAACACGTTTGCTGTTAGTATGAATGTTGATTGATCTGCAGTCATGCAACACTGCAGAAGTTCAAGTGTTTTAAAAACTGCAGGAGCCTTTTAATTAAATGGCCGAGATGCTAACAGTCGGAGCCTCACTGTTAGTGGCTCACTTCAGCTATGGAATCGGGCAACAAAGGCTTACACAGTGGATTTTTTTTCAAGTTATTGCAGGGTCTGACACACTTTCCTTAGGTGCCATAACGACCCTGGCTGAAAGCATGAATATCTGTGACAGATTTGGCTTTAACCTGCTGCTCAAAGTATGCTTTTTTAGCCTTTTGAAGTAAGAAAATGTCATTTGGACTTGGAGCCAGCTGAAAAGCGTTTCTGTTTCCAGGACTGCTGCTGTCCAAAGGTCATATTATCAGATCTGAGGAGGGGTCAGTGCCAATTGCTTAGAAAGAAGCAGAGAGCAACTGGCGGAGCTGGCTTCTGGTTTCAGTGTGGTACAAAAAAGGGTTTTCCAGCATTCTGTTAAATTATTAGCTTAATTATCATGCTTTACGGGGCCAATCACTCTTCCCTTCAAATGTATAAAAGCTATTTAAGGGAAATACTTGATGCATAGCTGCATAGGAAACTCCTTTATACAGTGTTAGACCAGTGGTCCATATAGCTCTCTGTTGTCTGCACTGATTTGCAGGGGCTTCCCAGTGTTTCAGACGAGGAATCTTTTACAGACCTTCCTGGAGAGTCCAGGGGTTCCTTCAGGATCAGAGGAAAATGTTTTCTTTGGCTGGAAGTAAAAAATTAAAAAGGGCGCACACTACCCCATAATCAATGGAACTTGTTAGTCATTTACAAGAGAGGAATAACACAGTCCTTTACTGCGGTTTACTTTATTGCTTACTCATAATACTAGAACCTGGAGCAATCCAATGAAGCTGAACATTGGAAGATTTGGGACGGAAAAAACGAAGTACTTCTTTACACAATGCATGGTTGAACTATGAAATGCGCTTCCGATGCAAAAGATTTGAATTTCATAGAAAGTGATATGTGTGTGCGTTTGCACCTGCATACCTGTTTTTAAAATTTATTTTAGAAATCCTTAAGTATTCAGTTTAGGTTTTAATTTATCGCATGGAATAGGTCGGAATTGGCAGAAAGCAAGCAGGGGGAAGGAAATTGCAGGGTTTGTAAGTCGGTAATCAGTAAGGGCAGGAGATTGCTTTCCTATCCCAAGACCACAGGTATCCATTTGTTGTGCAGCATTTGCCAGATCCTGCCCACACAGAAATTCATTGGGTGACCATAAACACCTCATACTGTATCAGAGAGAGGAGGGCAGTGCTTGGCTGAATGTGAGAGGAGGGGGAGTGTTAGGTTGTGGGTGAACATATCAGACGACACAGCGATTCTTCAAACAGCTCTTGTTTATTCACAGGCCAGAACGGAACTGAACTGAAGGGTTCAGCCAGCCTGCTTATATAGAGCTCCAGTACAACGTAACTGTAACAACTTTCTGTAACTATCCAACCACTGAATGTCACATTCGATCCCTTATTTGCATATGTGGACCTGAACTATCTACAGTATCCCCCTGCTGGTCCAGGGTGAGAACTTCAGTGCATAACAGGGAGAAACAGTAGAGGTGGGAAATAGCTGACTTCCCAGTCCCTCATCCAGTGTGTTGTGGCTTTACCCCAATCCACCCATTCTACAAGGTTGGGGAAAGTTGCAACTTACTTTTAAGGCAAAAAAACCCCTCCTCTTCTTTTAAAGCAAAGGTCTAATCTCAGGGATTAGAACTCCCCCAATCCTTCCTAAATTCTCCGTTCATACATACATACACATATAAGTCTACAGTTCTCCTGTTTACTTTGTTTATATTGAAGTTCTAAAGAGAGAAATTCCCATGAGGCACTCCAGGCTGTGGTTTTGCATCTTTAATATTATGCATTATAATTTTTTTAGCTTTATGCCCTTCTCTGTCCTCAAGGCTCTGGGAACTTTACATAAATATTTATAATTTTTGCCTTTCTAAAAATAGTGCCTGGAGAAAGAACAAAGAAATGGCACCCCTCCTTCCAAATATTCAGTAAATGCTTTCAAAATAGTCAGTGACTAACCATTGTGAGAAAGAAGATAATGAACTAGATGAACCTTTGGTCTGATCCAGTGGGCCTCTTCTGCGCCTTTTCCTAATGGAGCTCATGGTATAGTGTTAAGATCACAAAAAACTCATTGTCTTTTGTGACAGCATACATACATAATTTTACTTTTGTACGCCGCCTTTCCGTAGTTAAAACCACGCTCAAGGTGGCTTGCGATTACAAACACAGCGAAAGTAGCCATAAACAAAAAAATATAAAGCATTAAAAAGTACACAACCAAATTAAACAGTTTCCATATAAATCATAATAAGATCTAAAATAAAGATACAAAAAAATCAATATCAAAAACAGGAACAACCACGCTCCCAACCAAAACCCCTAGCAATACCCCAACCCAAGAGTCTGTTCAGCAGCCTCAGCTTTTGTAGCTGGAGTCAGTCAGGCTCTGCCCTCCCAGGCCAGGTGGGAAAAAGCATGCAAGTCAAGGAGCAGGTCTTCCTGGACTCACAGCCAAGATGTAGGTGGATGATGATCAGAGCACATACCATGTTGACAGTTGTGTGATAATGATTCATTATTTTCATAAATTGGGATTTTTTAAATTTAAGAAATAAACTAAGGACTGAATTTGGAAAAACCGTCTTCAGAATGCTATGAATTGCCCAGTTGGTTGGTTTTTTTCTTTTTCTCCCATGCACCATTCATTTGTTTTCCCACACTCCTTTTAGAATTACGTTTCTAAATATAAACACTGAAGTTTCACATAACTCAGTACTGTATTCTGTTTGTGGTTTGAAAGTTTTCTTTTCAGAGCTTTCTGAATCAAGATGAGCTTTGTGTTGCACGTCAATTATGCAGTCTGTGCAAGGCACAACTCTTGACTGTCAGATTAGCCTCTAGGTTGGGGGTGGACAACACAGACTGAAGAAACACCACACATCCATGCAGTCTTGTTCTCACTTGTTTCCTTTCAGTTGTCCACTCACTCTCTTTCTCGCACCCAACTCCAGAAGGGAGATAAATATTATTGACATCTTCATTCTGTAAAGCAGAGTAGGCTAACCCGTGGCCCTCTGGATAGCTGCTAGATTCTGTCGGTCATCCTTGAGCATTGGCCATGCTGGCTGGGACTGAAGGTGCTTGGGATTGTATCCGAAGTAGCTTGGAGTAACTTGTGTCATTTGTTCAGTGGAACTTCTCCCTTTGCACTCCCTCCCATGTGTCCCCTAAATCTGTTCTAGGGGTTCCACCAACTTTCGGGAACAGATTTGAGGTGATGGGGGCAAAGAGGGAGGGACATTCTGTTGCTCAATTAGAAATCCTTGCGTTAAGATGTGTCAGTTGGATACTGTCCTTGAAATCCCATCAACATCTGGGGGGTCCACTGGATCCCCACCTCTGTTATAAAATATGTGCAGCAGCATACTTGTTTTCCTGCTGGTTCCGTCACCGTTTTTCTATGAATTTGAAAATTCTAGTAGTCGGTTTGAGGGAGGGAGGAGTGTGAGTGGAAGCCTGGGATTTATATATGGAAATCACCTTAGTCTCTTCTGGAACCTAGTTTAGTTCTTTGCTGTGCCACGTTACTGGAAGTACTTACTGATGGGGACGACGTCCAGTAGGACATCCTTTCACTCCAATTTTGGTGAATCTGTCACTGCGGAGGCCAGTGCATTAAGTAGTAAGGCTGCCATAAGGGTACCAGAATGCTCTGTGCACACAGGGGTCCATACTAAGCGGGTGGTGCTGTGGTCTAAACCACCAAGCCTCTCAGACTTGCTGATCGGAAGGTTGGCAATTCGGGTCTGCATGACGGGGTGAGCTCCCGTTGCTCTGTCCCAGCTTCTGCCAACCTAGCAGTTCAAAAGAACACCAGTGCAAGTAGACAAATAGGTATTGCTGCAGCAGGAAGGTAAATGGCATTTCTGAGCACTGTGGAACTCGTCACGGTTCTCCATGTGCCAGTAGCGGTTTAGCCTTGCTGGCCACATGACCCAGATCGCTGTCTGTGGACAAACGTCGGCTCTCTCGGCCTAAAAAGCGAGATAAGCGCTGCAAACCCATAGTCACTTTTGACTGGACTTAACCATCTAGGGTCCTTTACCTTTTACATACTATGTAGACGTGGGCTGAAACAATCATCATTTTCTCCCATTGAGTTATTTGGGGTTACAATATGGGGTTGGGAATAATGAGAGGGGAAGGGTAATTTTTTAAAAGGAATAGATGAACACAGGAGTGCTCTCTACCCTCAACATGAGTCTGCAGGGGCACTGGATGAGATACCGTATTTTTTGCTCTATAAGACTCACTTTTTCCCTCCTAAAAAGGAAGGGGAAATGTGTGTGCGTCTTATAGAGCGAATGCAGGCTGCGCAGCTATGCCAGAAGCCAGAACAGCAAGAGGGATTGCTGCTTTCACGGCGCAGCGATCCCTATTGCTGTTCTGGCTTCTGAGATTCAGAATAATTTTTTTCTTGTTTTCCTCCTCCAAAAACTAGGTGCGTCTTGTGGTCTGGTGCGTCTTATAGAGTGAAAAATACGGTAATTTATCTTCTGAACCCCCCCCCCCCACTCCAAGCTGCCTCAGAATTGCAGCCTTAACCCAGTCTTACTTTTCAAAACAGATGACACATGATTTCCTGCTGTATTGATGTATTTACCTGGTCATTCCTGCTACGTGCATCATGCTGTTCAATTTCAAGGCTAAATTGCTTAATAGTTGTGTTTTCTGAGAACAATTTCCCCTCCCTCCCCCACAGGTGTTTACTTAACTTTTGTTTGCTCTAACATTCTGCTAAGTGAAGTTGCATGAAAATGAAGCAGACTTCACAGACTTGCATTGCCTCAGATCCAGTGTTTAATTGTGTGTGTGTGTGTGTGTGTGTGTGTGTGTGTGTTTTGGGGCTGGTAATACACATGTTCAGCTGAAAGTTATCAAATTACTGTACTGCATACTGAATGGAGCACATATATGTGTTAACTATCCCTAAGTTGTGTCTTACCACCATCATGTCCCTCCCCCCGCTCCTGCCCCCAAAATCATTGCCGTTGCAGAGCTGTTCCCATCCCCACGGCTTACTGCAAGATGGAAGGGTTATAGCCTGAGCAAAACTAAGTTGTGTATTGCCCGTGTTCCTTTACCAGATTTTATAGTGCAACATACTTTAAAGATACTTGGCAGTGTGTTAAGTAAATGTTATAATGTCTGTGTCCAGTGCTGTACATTTTAAAATATGTGACGCAGAGCTGATTTTAATATGATTGTAGTATATTTCTGTAATGTTCTGCTTACCATCTTCATGTAACATGTTGTGAAAAGCAAATATTAAAGGGGTAGAGAGAAATTTAAAAACACTGCATTGTTTGATTATGCACTTTGGAGAAGGTTAAATATATCTGTCTCATATATATCTCAACCATCACAATCACAGTTGTCCTTGCTTCCAAAAAGTGGGAAGTTTGCAAAGGGATGTCCAAAATCAGACTGGCAAAACCCTGAAGAACCAATATCTCTTCCATCTTATCACAGTCCTGTGCATTCAAATGAGAATTCCCAAATACAATAGGTCAGGATCTGGACTCTTAGATAAACTTGACTTCTTAAAGTGCAGCTTTGCAAAGAAAAGGCAATTGTGTGAACCAGGAGGGGAAAAGAGCTTAATGGCAGGGGGGGGGGGGGAGAGAGAGAGACAATTCCAGCTTAGTTGTTCAGGAAACCTTGGGGTGCCTTGCAAAACAATCCTTGAATTGCTTGATCACTGTACTGGTAATTCAGTTTGGTCAGGGAGTTTCCCTCGGATTTAGCAGACAACTCAGGAACTGCACAGCTCACTTGCATCCAGGACTCCAGCACTGAAGCCTTTACCCACTTCCTTGTAGTGTTCTGCTGATACGCTTTTTCCTAATTGCGTTAAATTTATGTTCTATTTCAGACGGAAAGCCAAGCCAAAAGCTCCTCGTCCTCCATCTGAGACAAGGATCACTGACTGTTCTTCTTTTGATGATTCAGAACTAACTAACTTCACCATGGAGCAAAAAGAAAACATAATCGACAGAGACATTGAGCTGTCTGTGGTTCTCCCAGGTGATGTGATCAAGTCTACTACTGTTAATGGCAGGTATGTTTAAGAAAGAATTCATGCTGTTTTGCAGCAGAAGTGCTTTAGCACGTACTAATTTCAACCTGGGTGTTGAACCAGGAAATCCAATAATGTCTATGTTGTGATCCAAAAACCCAACAAGCTGTTTGTGCCCACATGATTTTGTTATATTGCACCAATGTACATTTGTTTTGTTTTGTTTTTTAGTTTAAATGAACCTTGTTCCTCTCGCTTTTTGTCCTAGATAACTTAATTGCAGTTCAACCAGAGGTCCCCAAAGACAGATTTTTAAGACTTCGGGGAATAGTGAAGCCCTTCAGCTATCCAGTGGGGCACAGCTCAGGGAAATGTCAAGGCAAACGGGAGCTAATCTTGTCTGGCAAAACTCTAGGAAACTCTCTCTGGCTGGATTGAGTGAAAATGTAATACCTTCCTTCCATGTGACTAGGAAAGACTGAGAGTGGGGTTGAGGCACAGTCACATGGCCCAAAGAGAAGGCTTACAGAGAGTAAGGCAACTTTGCCCTAAGCTTTAGCTCAGATTGATACACAGCTCTGTTGCTCCCAAGTCTTGGTCAAGAGTTTCCATGAGCTGTGTGTTCCTGTGAGCTAGGGCAAAGTTTGCACAGGTCCCTGGAGCCTTTAAAAAAAAGCATTTGGGGGCTTATGCAGACTTCTTTCTAGTTTGTGGAAATTGGCCAAAATGATAAAATTGAAAGAACAGGGGGGAAAAGTGGAGGCAGTTCTCAGTAATAATTAACAATGAGCAACAAAAGTGAAAGAAACATTTTCTTGCCTATAAATCTGCCCAGATAATTTCCGTTTTAGAGCGTGGCCCTCCAAGGACCTCTAAATTACTCTTTAGATGCTAAAATCTGCAGCAAAACCTGTGAAGATTGGTGTATAATATGATGGCTATTTAAGCCATCTGCTACGTAAGAAAAGCATCTTGAATAAAGTTCTGGGAAGGTGGGCTGGGTATTCTCTCATTTGTGTAGTGTGTGGAGAAAGGAAGGCATCGTGCGAGTCATCCTTGCTGTTTCTTACCTGCTCCAAAACTTTAGTGGAAATTAGATCTTTCAGTAATTATCTGTGTGGTGCCAGGTATTCTATTTATCACATATCCCTGGCCAGTGGATTTGCAGATGTCACTGCTGTAATTAGGTTTGGCTATCTGTGTTTCCTCCTCAGAATTTTACTTAGGAATAGGACCCAGTAAGTAATTTTCCAAAACGTGGCCTAATTTGAAATACTGGAACCCCCTTGAAAATATGTGCAAACATGATTGGCAGGTTGCTACAATTCAGGTGGAACATTGCTTTCAGTTAACAGTTTAAAATTTGTATTTACTGCAGAATAGATGCTGAAATAGAAAAAAAAGGTTTGGTGCAAAATACAGGATTTGGTGACTGATGTTTTCACGCTTGAATTTTAGACTGATGAAACAATTACTTAATTGAATTGAATGTTTACTTGCAATGAAATTCCGTTCAGGCAGTTGAAATAAAAATATAATCTGAATCATAGCTTTTTGGGCGGGGAAAAAAAATTGTTTGGGTATTTTGGCAAATTTAGCTTTTTAAAAGAATTGTGATTTGGGAGCCCTTCTACGTGGAGCTTTTGTACAGGTCATTTAAGTTCAGCATGGTAAGACTTACAAGAATTGATACAGGGTTTGCGGTAGTAAAAGTACTAGTTTGTTTTCACTAGACTGTAAAACAGCAAAGAAAAGCTGTGTGTGTATTTGCTAGTCTTTAGTTATATCTGGGTGGTCCTTGTTCATGAGCCAGCAGGAATTAGGTATGTTTCCTAGGATTTTAAATAAGTAACTACCAGTCAGTGCTTAACTATTTAATGGGCTGTGTCTCTGCATCCCCTACCCTTCCTGAAGCTGTTTTAGGAAGGATTTCTTTCATTTTATAATACAATTTGCTCTTTTGTATACTCTCGTACAAAAATAAGGTTTACGGTAAGCAATTGGGTAAAATATTTCAGGAAGACCGGTTCTGTTTATTGCAATGGGTTAGTGTGGAACTGCCTTGCTGTGCAAGGCCAGGTGGGCCACAAACTCCATAAACCTTCAGAAATGTAGTCAAGAGACCTGCTATTCCCACTACAGCAACCAGTCACAGGGGAGGAAGCAGTGTGGAAGGCATATTTTTTCTTCTTTTTTAAAGTTACTCTTGGCTCTTAGGCTGTTTGGTAGTCTTTTGGTGAAATGTTTTGTTGAGCCTTGCGTTCAACAAGGCCCTTTTTTATAATTCAGGGAGGCGTTGTGTAAGCTGTTCCAATTAGGAGGTGGAAAAATTATTTCATCATAATCTCTGTTATTCATTATCAGGGTTGACCCAAGAGCAACTTTAAAGCTTCTATGCTGAATATTACTGTGCAGTAGATTAAACTTGCGTAGGAATGTTGCTTGTTTTTTTACAGTCGCTGAGACATTCTGCAGGGTTTTAATCTTATGAAAGTGTTCGATATCTCTGTGCCACAGTATTTCTTGACAGTGTTGAAAGTGGCTTTTGCCTTACAGACGCTGCTGAATCCCAATGAAATAAACTGCCGTATTTTTCGCTCCATAAGACGCTCTTTTTTCCTCCTAAAAAGTAAGGGGAAATGGAGTGAATGCACTGGGTGGCAGAGGGATCCCTCAGCTACTGCTGCAGTCGCGAGCTGAGAGATGCCTCTGCAGCCAGAGCCATGGCTCCTGTCCGCTGCTCGCTGTGAAGCCAGCAGAGCAAGAGCCACTGCGCAGCTATCACTCTTTCTCTGCTGGCTTCAGCGAGAGCTACGCAGTGCCTCTGGCTCTGCTGCCTTCACAGGAAAGCGGGATGAGGGACGGAAGGGGCTCCATGTAAGGGCTCTCTTCCATCCCTCCTCCTGCTTCGCTGTAAAGCCAGCAGAGCCAGAGCCGCTGCGCAGCTATCGCTCTTGCTCTGCTGGCTTCAGCGAGAGCTGCACAGCGCCTCTGACTCTGCTGGCTTCACAGCGAATTGGGAGGAAGGACCGATGGGAGCAAGCAAAGCGAGAGCTGCTTACATGGCTTCTGTCCCTTTTTGCACAGCTTTCACTTTGCTTGCCTATCCCTCCTCCTTCCTTGCTGTAAAGCACCTGTCCCAGTGTCTCCTCCTCCTCTTCTTGCTCTTTACAGCGAGGTGGGAGGAGGGATGGGCAAGCAAAGTGAGAGCTGCGCAAAGCGGGAGAGAAGCCATGTAAGCGGCTCTCACTTTGCTTGCTTTGAAGCAAGAAAAACGAGAGTCGCTTACATGCTCTGCACAGAATATTTTTTTTCTTGCTTTCTCCCTCTAAAAACTAGGTGCATCTCATTGATAGATGCGTCTTATGGAGCAAAAAATATGGTAGTCCTGAGAGTGCCTACATCTTCTGAAATGTACTGTACAGGGAATGATAATTTTGCAAACAACATAGGCATGTGCAACCACTGACACGTGCACTGCTTTTGGCCTGCAAGGGGGGGGGGGCTGACACCCGCAATGACCTGGATCGCATCCCCCATGCTTGAACATAATTGTCTTTGGTTCAAGCAAGGCAAGAGCGTCTTCAAGAGCCAGACCTCCACCACAACCAAGTCTTTCTTAATGACCTTTGGGGAAATTATATAATAACCATTTATAGTCATATTAACATTTTATTCCAGCAAACCAATGATGGACTTACTGGTATACCTTTGTGCACAATACCGTTTGAATCCTGCCAGCCATACCATAGACCTGATGACAGTCGAGAAAAAGCAGATCAAATTCAAACCAAATACACCCATTGGGATGCTTGAAGTCGACAAAGTGATTTTAAAGCCAAAACAGATGGATAAAAAGAAGCCTACTCCTGTCATCCCAGAGGTGAGATATTTTACAGAAACTTTTTCCACCTCCTAAATACTTTTCATTTAAATTCCAAAGTTTTTGGAGGCAGTAGCATCATTCAGAATTTGTTCATAAAATTGCATATGAAAGTCATTGAAAATTAATCTATATTTGTCTTTGGTAGTGCATGCCTTGTGACTGCTCTGGGTTCAGAGATGAATTGCTGAGTGGTTAGTTCTTGGTTGCCTAAGGAGGGAGATAGGTTTTCATTCCATGGGCTCCTACCTGCTGTAATCTGCTTTAAGGAGGGTTGTGCGTGGGTTTTGCTTTAAGCAAGTGCGAAAAGTCCTTTCTCTTATTCTCAGTTCTCTGTCTCTCATTCCCTGTGAGTTCTATGAAGAGCAGAGAAAGTGTTGACAACCAGGGGCAAGACATCACTACATGAGTCATGTTCAGTTCATGAGTTCAAATCCTTGGGATATTTGAATTTGGGGAGGCCTTGTTCATCTCCTCTTCCAAGTCTTGAATCTTAATGGGGGTGGCCTAAGCCAAATCTTCATTTCACACTGAGAAGAGCTGGAAGAATATGGGGTATAAATTAGAATTCTATAGCATCCCCCCCGCTGACTGAAATGTTTTGCTAAAGTTATTAATAGCAATGAACTCAATGCACTTGATGGATTGAGTGTCTTTCAGAAAGCAAAAGACTATAATCGGTTTAATAATTCCCCTTGTTTCAGCAAACTGTGAGAGTCGTTGTAAACTACAAGAAGACACAGAAGACTATTGTCAGAGTTAATCCTCATGCACCACTGCAAGATATCATGCAAATCATCTGCAGCAAATGTGACTTCGACCCTTTACACACTCTGTTACTGAAGACTTACCAATCTCAGGAAACTCTTGACTTGACCAAATCCCTAAATGAGCTTGGGCTCAGAGAATTATATGCTATGGATGTCAGCAGAGGTAAGATTTATAAACTGGTTTTTTACCAAAGCTATTCCTGAAAGTTAATGCTGCAAATATCTTCAGAAGCAGTACAACCTACATGCACTCACTAACTTGTTCTGCATTCATTCAGTCTGCATCGATGTGAGAAACTGATGACTTGGTATCTTGTTTTATTCATTTAAAAATATGTCAGCCTCAAGGATGAATTGGCTCAGTCGGAACAACCTGGCCGAGGAAGAGATTGTCAACTCTCCTTTTTCTCCTTGCACTGTTTTCTCACTCAGAATTGCCCACCCAAAGTTGCTACTGCTGCCCATAGTGTGAAGGCCGGGGAGACAGTAAGCAGAACCGGAGCCAGCGACAGGCAGAGCCAACTAATTCTACTTTTGTCCCCAGACTCACTGACTTCTACAGGGGCTGTGCTGAAACTAAGGAGGAGGAAACTGACAGCCAATGTTACATCCTAAATTGGTTGTAAAAAGGCAGGGATGTAGTGGCTGGCTATGGGTGGGTTGAAGTAATTGGGACAATGTCCCATTCATCCCAATGGACAAGCCTCCACTGCTACTTGTCCTGCAGTGGGGAGCAGAGTGCACCAATATTGTTCCTGCCTCCCCATACCTCATCAAGACTAATAGCAAATTTTCTGTTCTCTCTCCAACAGTTTCAGCACTCACAGGGTCTTGATGACAACCATTGATATAATATTTTGGGGTGTGCAAATTACCTTTACCTTTACCTATGTTCCTATGTTTGTTCAAATACTTTAAGATAAATGGGTTGTTCAAATAAATAGGTTGACAGATAAACAGGTTTCCTGCCTCCATTCTGGACAGGCCACATGTACAGAAACTGGGTAGGTCTGCTCTTGTCTTACATACCTCCTCAATATATGGGTGTGTCACTTTTTGTGTTTTTGTTTCGGTTAAGTATTCTGGGCTGCTTAGATCAGGGATTTTGGGGTCCCTTATTGAACATTCAATAAAATTCAAACAGAAGTTACTGAAGCCTTTCATCATGGAAGCTATTAATTTGAGGGGTAAGCACCCATTTTCATTTTGTTTACTGCCCTTGGACAAGGGAGACGTTTAATTTATCTTGTTAAGTTTGTCCTTTTAAAGTTCTTTTGATCATGGTGTGAGTTCTAGACTAGTTTATTGGATAATTCTAGATGGAGCCAAGTACACACCGAAATAAGAGCTTACATTAATTTACCTTCAGGCAGCATGAACAAGTTAGCAGTTAGAGATGATGTATCCATTTCCAAAACAAATGTTTGTTATAATCTTAGTTATATAGATTGCCCTCTTCATTCCATTGTCACATACTGCTGTTCAGAATTTTTAAAATGCAATACATTTTTTAAAAAAGCAAGTTAATAAACCAAATGTTAGAAACCAATTTTATATTAATATTGTGTAGCTATCTTCATCATACCAGTGTACTTTTTAAAAATAATTTTCAAGTCTCAGTTTTGAGTCCCATGTTTGAAATTAAAAAAAAAGACAAAATTGCCTCTGAATTCCATTTTCCAAATACTGACATACTTAGAACTGAATGGCACTGTATTTTTTAAAACTCTGAACGTTTGTTTCACTAATAACAATTGTTAATTACTTTTACAGCTGAGGAGGAAACAGCAAAAAGCTCTCAAAAGCATGGTTTTGTTATATCCTGCAAGAGATTTGTGCATGATAGAAACTTTTAGGAGGGGCATTTTATACAGTAAAAAGCAAATACTGTATTAAATTTACAAATACAGTATTCCAGCATCTGAAGTGGTGGTTAATATCACCTGCATGTTCCTTGCTTTTGTACTTAGAATTCTAGCTTTTATTCTTAAAAAGTTTACGTCTAATCAGCCCTTCGTTTCATGATTTATTTCCTATGAAGCATTTGGGTCTGACAATTTGGTCTGGTAGTATGCCAACGGATACCGCTATTTTTAGATGGATAGATCTGGTGAATTTCATTTGTTTTTAATACTTCCAAATTTAGAGGTGCCTCCGGGGACAGAGAGCCAGGTGCCTTCTCTGCCCAGTTGGCCATCCTTGCTTAAATTACAATGTTTTCTTTCTTTCTGGGTGAAATTTGATAGAAGGGATCACTTCACACACTTCTGCATTTTGAGAACTTGCCTTCAGTTCCTTTGCTTGAGACTGTGATGAAGGAGTTATTTGGGAAGCATTGTCACTATAATTAAGTTTTCATCTTCCTTCCCTCTCCATCTCTCTAGTCACACCGACTGCTGAATTCAGCTTTTCATCTTTACAGGGTGAGTTTGTACCTACCTCAGAGTGAACGATGTAGTATTCTTAAACACACAGGCATTCCCAGTTAAACAAGTATTAGGACAAGCAAGTATCTTCTAATATGAATGAGATTTGTCTGAATTATTGTTAGAAGAGTAAACAACACAGATTTTGGTATGGCATGCAAGTTCTCCTAACTTAGAATAGCCCATGCATACTCACTGAACAGCACCAGAGGAGTTTATTTAAAAAAAAATAAAATTAAAATGGGTTATTTCTTTTGTCGTGAATGGCAGCATTGCAAAGGTCTTCATTCTCAAGAAACAGAAAATAGCACTCTTTCCTATTTTCTGACCAGTAAGACCACTTAGCAATGGCTACAGAGGAAGAGGATGCTCCCAAATTTTTCTGGAGGCCAGGAAAGGAGTCTAGTTTGATTGAGATGGGCTGGATTTGGCCTGTGGGTTTGCCATCTTTGAATTACAGCATGGCCTGTCTTATGCAAGTTAACATTATATAGTATTTCTTGAACCATTTGTTTCAATTAGGTGGAATTTATCTATATTACATTCACTTGGGCTTATCTGCATAACCTCTAAAGATGCATGTGACAAACTTTTGGAAACACTTAAAAGCTTATCCACTCCGATACAGTGGTACCTCTGGTTACGTGCTTAATTTGTTCCAGAGGTCTGTTCTTAACCTGAAACTGTTCTTAACCTGAAGCACCACTTTAGCTAATGGGGCCTCCCACTGCTGCCGCGCGATTTCTGTTCTCATCCTGAAACAAAGTTCTTAACCCGAGGTACTCTTTCTGGGTTAGCAGAGTCTGTAACCCGAAGCGTATGTAACCTGAAGTGTATGTAACCCGAGGTACCACTGTATTTGGATGGAAAAGGAATTTTCCTCAACTAGATTACTAATTACCTTGTTTATTACAATATTTATGGGTTGCTTTCCTGCTCACAGGTACCTGAGGTGACTTGCAACTTTTTTTATATAAAAAAAAGCAAACTCCAAACTAAACAATATTGCAAACAAAAAACAATTTTAAGAATTGTTTTATTTTCAGTCAGGGTTGTGGGGTTTTGCATTATTACTTTTGTCTTTTTAATTGCTTGGGAAAGATATGTAGATTACATCTTACTTTTGGTATAGATAAAATGACTTTTCTTTTTAAAAAGGGGGAAAAATACTACTAAAATCAGACTAAATGTGCTTTGCAGCTTTTATGTTTTTTACCTTGCATAATGAAATGTTTTCCAACAGTTATGATCACTGGAAGGGAAGCATGTAAAGGAGAGAACATGGTATTCTATAAATTATGTTCTTTTTGAAAGAAATATTTAGTAATAGAAATAGAGATGCAGGAAAGGAAAGAAACAGTACAGTCTGTAAATGCTGGCATCAAGTAATGTATTTTATTTTTAGACTCTTGCCAAAACTCGCAAAATTCAGATATTTTGAAGGAAAAAGAAAATAAAGGATTCTTCAGCTTTTTTCAGAGAAGCAAGAAGAAACGAGAACAGGTAAGACAACATAAGTTACAAATATTAATGTATGATAGAAATCCCCTACAATTGGATCCTCCACAGTTCACTCTTGATCCAGACAGTTGCTAGGAGAAAGCAGACTCCAACATCTTTTCTGCCTTCTTGAAGTTTTCTGGACTGGCCGTAAAAATGTGTTGTTAAACTAGCTGCCCCATGACATTTTTTTCAGTTTCTGCCATGAAACTGTGTGCCCTCTTTTTCCGGATTGATCGTATTTCACTTAATATATTTCATGAGGTTTTTTTGTTCCAGGAAGTATTTCCTTAGATGATTGAACAGTGCAATCATATGCCTGCCTACTCAGAAATAAGTGCCATTGTTTTAATTGGCATTTACTACTGAGTAAGTAAGGGACGTGGGTGGCGCTGTGGGTTAAACCACAGAGCCTAGGACTTGCCGATCAGAAGGTCGGCAGTTCGAATCCCCAGGACGGGGTGAGCTCCCGTTGCTCGGTCCCTGCTCCTGCCAACCTAGCAGTTCGAAAGCACGTCAAAGTGCAAGTAGATAGATAGGTCCCACTCTGGCAGGAAGCTAAACGGCGTTTCTGTGCACTGCTCTGGTTCGCCAGAAGCAGCTTAGTCATGCTGGCCACATGACCTGGAAGCTGTACGCCAGCTCCCTCGGCCAATAAAGCGAGATGAGCGCTGCAACCCCAGAGTCGGCCACGACTGGACCTTTACCTTTTAAGTGTTTCTAGGATTGCAGCCTAAAAATAATGTCGTCCTGCATGGCCTAAAGGCCGTATTCTCACTTCGATCTGCTTCATCCCTAGATACTTGTAGGTTACAGTTGTGGAGGCTTGACATTCTCCCTGAATAAAGAAAACTGTATTCTCAAGGCTGGCTGATGACTGAGTAGCTACAACCCACAGACACACACACACACAGACACCCTCATTCAAATGGTACCTGTACTCCAATTACTGTAGTAACCCTAGGAACTTCCCTCACAGAAACAACTTCTGTGCTGGTAATGGTGAATTTGAATTAAGTCCTATAATGAAGGTTGAGAACCCCTGGTTTAGAGAAGTACATTGGCTAAAATCTATTCAGATTATTTTTTAATTGTTGACCTCTTTTCCCCTTCTCAAAAGACCGCCAGCGCTCCTGCAACTCCATTAATGAATAAGCCAAGACCAACCTTTGGCATGAGAGCTAATACAATCTCCAAGCAGTATGACTCAAATACCCTTCCCTCTGAAATGCCGAAGAAGCGACGAGCGCCCTTGCCTCCAATGCCTGCTTCCCAGAGTGTGCCCCAGGATCTCGCACAAACCCAGGGCAGACCCATGACATGCGTGGTGAAATCCAGCAGTGTGGATGAAACTGATAAGGTTGGTTTTCAAAAGTCTCGTCCTTCCTTTAAATTTCCGCTGTGAGAATAATATCAGAGCAACTTCTGTTTAGCTACGGAACAGATAAGCAAGAACATTTATTGCTTTATACATTCTGAATAAATTGTACCGGACCACAATTTTGAGCCTAATTTATAGACCATCTCTGGAATCGTCGTGGCCTCAAAACCAGTTACCTTTGTGGTCACAATCCATGCCACATCACATGTAAAAAGAGGGACGCGGGTGGTGCTGTGGTCTAAACCACAGCCTCTTGGGCTTGCCGATCGGAAGGTCGGTGTTTCGAATACCTGTGACGGAGTGAGCTCCCATTGCTTTGTCCCAGCTCCTGCCAACCTAGCTGTTCGAAAACACACCAGTGCAAGTAGATAAATAGGTACTGCTGTAGCGAGAGGGTAGATGGCGTTTCCATGCGCTCTGGTTTCCGTCATGGTGTTCCATTGCGCCAGAAGCGGTTTAGTCATGCTGGCCACATGAACCAGGAAGTTGTCTGTGGACAAACACCAGCTCCCTCAGCAGGAAAGCAAGATGAGCACTGCATCCCATAGCTGCCTTCGATTGGACTTAACCTTCCAGGGGTCCTTTACCTTTTACCTTTGCCCACCAGCTGACCACTTTGCCAGTATGACAAGAGATCGCTTAGGAAAGCAGTTGCTGCACTGGGAAAGTGTAAATTAAATCTAACTCAGCCATGCTTTGGAATAGGTTGAATTGAAATAGGTGGGATGTATGTCTGCACTATGCTTAGGGAGGGGCATGTTACAGTAAGTGAGAAAGCTAGTTAGTTATTTTCAAAGGGGTCCTTTTAAAGTTGAGTTTGGAAATTAAAATTATTCTTTTGCTGGAAGTCTGACATTGTTCAATAATACTAAATCCTGCTATTGAGATAATTTGAAGCAAGTTTAAGCATCAGTGCTTTTAAGTGCAGCCACTCGTTCTATTATTTTTTTTAAAAAAAAACTTTTTTGGGGAAAAAAAGCTTCTTTTAAAACATGTTAATAACGAATTGGAACCCTCCGTTCTCTACTGAACTGATAGTCTTTAAACTTGCATTAAATATGGGGAAATTATGATTCGCATTAACATATTCAGTAACTGGAGAAGGATTTGACATTTTATGTCACTACCAAATTGCCTTTCTTAGCCCTTTATTTTAAAAATGCAGTTAAATCTGTTACTGAGAAAAGGTTTCCTTAACAGTTCAAATCTTTGTGTTATGATGAACAAGTTAGAGCCTTAAGGAAATTTAAATTTTCCTTACTGAAAGAACATGGATGTTCAAAACTCATGTTTTTATCTTAATAAAATTGCCTGCTTGTGTAATAATGCATTTTAATGAAGTTATGAAGCAGGCTGCCAGGTCAAATCTATCTATAAATCCCAATATGTGCTGAACTTATTCTAGCACAGTTTTGGGGAAAATTAATGCAGTGGGTAATATCTTGGTAAAGCACAGATTGTCAGTTGTGAATTCCAATTAAAGTTCAAAGCTAAATGTGGCAGTGTAAATTGGAGCACTGCATATTTGTGTTTCAGACATGACTTTGAATTGAGAATGAAAGCCATTGTTTCTAATACGTTAGCCTATGAGCATGCTAGGAAGATGAAGAACAGAACAGGCCCAAGAGATGAATTGGATGCAAGGCCCTTCAGTTAATATTGTTTTTACTCAAGTCAAGAATAACACAGAAATTTATTTTCTGTTAAGTAGTAGCCACCAGAGTGTGCTGTTCAACAGAGGTTTGGGAATTTTGCGTCTTGGTGAGAAGATCCTCATTCTGAGAAAAGTTACTGGTCCAAATATAATGTGCTCCAAAGATAAAATAAGAAGACGGGGTCTTTCCCCCCTCTTCTTTTCAGTGTGTAAATGTCTGAAGTTTGGCAGATTTGGGCCCAAGTAAAAAAAACACACATAGCAGCAACAGCAACAAAAGTAAAAATTCAGGGCATAGAAGCCTATTGAGATTAGTCATGCTAGAGCAGTTTCCATTTTTCTCCCTACTTTGTAGACCAGGGAAACAAACCATAGAATGGCTGGCTTAGCGTTGCACATAAACCAACATGCATGGTTTGTTTCTCTTCAGTGTTACATGCGATTTTGGTTTTAGTTTTTGGGGAGGCATCATCTTGGAAGATAGCATACCTGAAACAATTACAGTCGTACCTCAGAAGTCAAACGGAATCCATTCCGGAAGTCTGTTTGACTTCCAGAACATGCCGGAACCAAGGTGCGGCTTCTGATTACCTGCAGGAACCTCCTGCAGCCAATCAGAAGCTGTGATGGACATTCGAGTTCCAAAGAACGTTTACAAACCAGAACACTCACATCCAGGTTTGTAGCGTTCGGGAGCCAAAACGTTCGACTCGCAAGACGTTCGACTTCCGAGATACAACTGTATTAGACAACAAAAGCATTGAAAGTCTCACTCCGTGAGTGCAAGTTAGGACCCAGGCCAATAACCTCCTGCTTCTTCTTAAAAGGTTTCCCCATAAATCTCATTGCAGCAGTAAATTACTGTTTCGTGTTTCTTGTGCTGTGGTTTTTAAACTTCTTGCTAGCCTTTCTTTTTTTCTTTCTAATCTGCTATCAATAATGTTATTTTAGGACACAGATGGGGAACTCTTTTTTTTTTTTTTTTTTTTTTTTTTTTGGACTAGGAGCCACATTCCTTTGTGGACCACCTTCTGGCAGAAGGGTGGGGGGAGGAAATGCCTGTAATGGTCAGAGCCAGAGGCAAAGTTGGTGAAGTACAGTGGTACCTCAGGTTACATACGCTTCAGGTTACATACGTTTTAGGTTATGGACTCCGCTAACCCAGAAATAGTACCTCGGATTAAGAACTTTGCTTCAGGATGAGAACAGAAATCGGGCAGTAGCGTGGCAGCAGCAGCGGGAGGCCCTATTAGCTAAAGTGGTACCTCAGGTTAAGAACAGTTTCAGGTTAAGAACGGACCTCCGGAACGAATTAAGTACGTAACCAGAGGTACCACTGTAACTGAATAACTTCTACCTTTGTACAGCTACACACAAGCCCACACCTCCAGGCAAGAAAGAGTTGTAACACAGATTTCAGGCAGCCAGGAGGAATTCAGGAGCAGGATTGGAAAGGCTGTAACCTGGGAAGGGGTGAGGCCTGAGGGTCAGATAGAGAGGTTGGGGAGGCCACGTTCGTCCAGTGGGCCTGAGGTGTTCTGCCCATCTTGGAACATGTAAGAACAGATGATGATGTATGGGTGGGGGGCAAAATCGACAGCACAATCACTTCTGAATGTATCTGTCGGGGGAAGCAGGCTTGCCCTGAGAAAGAAAGGATCGCACAGTAATTTATTGGTTTGTTGTGCACATTGGTAAACGTCCCAGTGTTTCACATTTTCATTAGACTCAACACGGAATATAGTTCCAGCCACAGCCACAATAGAATTTCTTAGTTTTGGTACGAAAACAACCCGGGAATCAAAGTCATCCTTAGTTGGCTACCTCTTCTTCCTCTACCTGCTGCCTCAGGTGGGTTTTGAGGAAGGCATTCTAGGAATCGTGATTTGGAAAATGTCCATGCTGCTGTGACAGCTAGAAAGGCCTTTTGAATGTAGTTTTCTTTAAAAAAAAAAAAAAGGGGGAGGGAGCTAGTATAAAGAAGTATTTCTAGTTGTTGCAACAAACCATTGTGGCAGAGGCATTTTCCGTACCAACTTAGACTGGAGTGGCTGGCTCTTCCTTGGCTCTTTCTTGGGACAAGGGTGATCAAGAGGAAAGAGGAGGATGGTGGCACTATAGGGATCCAGGGGAATCCAGTGGCTGGTGGGGGAATTGGTTTTCGGGGAGCCCGTTGACTGGATTTTGCTGAGGGCTTCCTGAAGTCTGGCAATAGCCCTGCCTACATCCCTGTTGTTTGGAATGAAGCCTTTTCACAAAGTTTTGACAGCGCACTAACAATCTGTTGTTAGATAGGAGAAAGCGAACAAAACGTCTCTTGCTGCATTGCCTTTATAGTAGATGACTGAAGCGTCCTTGTCCAAACTGAACAATTTGCTCAATTCTGATAAAAGTGCGGCTGTTTATCCATGCCAGAACGGTAATATCAGACAACAGCAAGGGGGAAAAACCAGCCAAAAACAAACACTGACTCTACTGTGTCATTTATTGCAGTCTTAACTATTTTTAAATGGAAAATATAAGACTTCGGTTACCTTCTTAGTTTCTCCAACTTACTAGACTGGGCAGTAGCAGAAAATAAAAATAAATAAAAGTTGCTTTGTAACATTCAGGGTTGCTGACATTTTGAGTGTTTGTTCTAAATTTCGGAGCCACAAAGAATCTTAGTGCAAGCCTTGGTGCTTGTTTCCAAGTAACAAATGGGCGCAGCTCTCACAAAGAGCAAATGAGGGGGTAACCGTGCCTGAACTGTTCTTCTTCACACGTGCCTGAACTGTTCTTCTTCACATTGGAAAAAAGGGGGGAGAGAGTTTACATGTTTAAATGCTCATCTATCCATCCATCTACCTATCTCACATAGAGGCAATTCAGAGAGAAAGGAAAAACTACAGTTCTCACTGACATGAGTTTTCTATATGCAGGGACTATTTTTATTATTTTTTGGATGGTGGGCGGTGATGGAGAATTCTGTCCAGGCAGAAGTTGTTTGCGAGAAGTTAAGTCTCCGATAACTGAATGTTTGGTTAATAAGGACACTTACTACATCACACTGGAAATTGCTAACTCTCATTGGTATTGCAACAGGAGATTACTGGTTTTGTGGCATTTTCTTATTCTGCTTCCTAAGTTAGCTCTCCAGTTAAAAGTCACGAAAAGAACATATTTTTTTAAAGGAGCAATTTAATAATAATATACCGTATTTTTCGCCCTATAGGACACACTTTTCCCCCTCCAAAAATGAAGGGGAAATGTGTGTGCGTCCTATGGGGCGAATGCAGGCTTTCGCTGAAGCCTGGAGAGCGAGAGGGGTTGGTGTGCACCGACCCCTCTCGCTCTCCAGACTTCGCGCAGCTCTCCGCAAAGTGCGGGAGCCCAGCGCTGGGCTCCCGCGGCTTGCGGAGAGTTGCCTGCATGCTGAAGCCTGGGCACGCTGAGCTCAGCACGCCCAGACTTCGCGCAGCTCTCCGCAAGGCGCGGGACCCCGGCACCGGGCTCCCACGGCTTGCGGAGAGTTGGTTGTTCTGGGGGCTGGGGTCGGGGGAAGCTTGGGCTTCCCCAGCCCCGCGCCTGGGGGGGGGGGAATAAGGTTTTTTTCCTTTATCCCCCCCCCCAAAAAAAAACTAGGTGCGCCTTATGGGACGGTGCGTCCTATAGGGCGAAAAATACGGTAATAATAATAATAATTTATTACTTATACCCTGCCCAACTGGCCGGGCCTCCCCAGCCACTCTGGGTGGCTTCCAACAGTAGCTGAACACAATAAAACATCAAACATTAAAAATTTGCCTAAAGGCTCACCACATCTCACTCTCATAATGATAAGGCTGCTTTCCCCAATAGAGTGCCACGTGATATATTGGACTGCTTTCCCCATAATCCCTGACCACTGGCTAGGAAAGGCTGTGCTAAACCATCGTTCAGCCACCAATTTTTAGCATTACATCTGAACTGGATTTCTGATTCACTTATGAGAAATGTTAAGTGTCTGTTATGGGGCTGCTGAATTGTTCATTACACTCACATTTTTGGTTTTGCAAATTACTAAGCTGTTTGCTGCATCGTTGATGTTTGTTTGTTTGTTTGTTTGTTTGTTTTTCCTACCCACCCCCAATTCCCCAGGGACTTTCGGGAATAGGAATAGTGAGGACAGGCTCTCTTCAGCTCAGTGGCACATCTTCCGTCAATTCTTCTCTGAGGCGAGCAAAGCGCAAAGCCCCAACGCCACCTCCCAGAAAATTGCAAGGCCAAAGTGACAACAGCATCGAGACAGGTAATCTTTACAACACAAATTAGGTTAGGTTATATTATTTCTGAATTCACAGCTTAATTTTGAGGCGGTTTTGCTCTGTTGGGGAGTAATGGCGTCTAGGTTAAACACACACATACGAGAGAGAGAGAGAGTGTCAGAGGAGACTCATCATATAACGTGTTCAGGACAGAAAAGTAGGAATGTCCCACAAGAAAAATAGAAAACTGACAATTTTTAATACCTGTTCATCTTTGACAAAATGTATTCAGGCTATTTCCCCCACTCTATAAATTTTAGACCATGTCTATGTATATAGGTTTGTATTTAAAGTACGTTAGAATAGGAAATGTTTCCTCTAGTATTCTAAGCTGCATTAACATTTCAGGATCGGAGTCTGCAGAATCAATTCATGCAGAAGGCAGCATCAAAGGAAGTTACTCAGAAGCACCATCTCCAACAGGTAATTTTTCCATGTGGCATTTAGTGAAAGACAGGCATAGGTCTGGCCACTAGCATGGCCACAAAATTCCATTCCCATCACCATTGCTGCTGCTGAGAGTCACTTGCCACACATACGGTTTTTAAGAGACCCCAGGGGGGTTAAGAAAAACAGCTAATAATGGTTTTTGCTTCAGCAGCCTGTTGAAGGATCATTTCTTTGCAAACATTAACAGACGTAACTTAGAACAGCTTTGCTTGTAGCTCCCCCTACAGCCACATTTGGGCTGGATCTAGACACACTGTTTGCATGTTTGAACTTGAGTTTAAAGCATTGTTAATTTGAACAGGGAAAACATGTAGAGAAAAACGGGACGCCACGTCGTCATCTGGTGGCCCAATATTGTATGTGGCACACACAACGCATACAAATCGCTTTTTCTTTACCAGTCTTAACTGAGTCTCTATTGTCTGTAATGCATCCAGTTTGAGTGGGGTTTTTTTTAAAACAACAACTATTTAATACTGTCATTTCACTCTGCAGTAGAGAAGAAGGCTCATTCCCAGTCACCATGCTGGTGGTAATTCTGAGTAGTAAGATCAAAATATGGTCACAACTCAGGTTCAAACATGCATACATTCTAATATCTGTAGGGCTGTCATGCAATTAAATAAACAGTAGTCGATTAATAAATTAAATGTGAATCTATGGGAAAAAAATTAAAAATTGAAGTAAAAGGGTGTTCTTTGTGTTTAGATTATTCATTCACCTTATGCAGCAGGCACGATTTTGGAAAAGGCATTGCTGTCCATGTGAAAGGGATGAAGGTTTTGCCTCTTTCAAGATGCTGACTTCCTCTAGTTTCTTTTGTATTAAAAGCGAATTGTGTGGGGGGTTTTATTATTATTTTAAAAAACCACATTGATTACGTCTGTAATCAATCAACTTGTTTCAATTAATCGACTAAATGCTTCAGCCCTATTAACACAGTGTAACGCAAGCTCCTTTAATGTAACTAACTTGCTAGGGCTGCACCTCTGCTGCATTTACTTTCCCTTCCTCATATTTTCTTGTGTTTAGTGATCAGATTAATGCGAGCTAATTCATTGTATTGTTTCCTAACCTGCTTCTTAGGCAATGTAATTGATCTAACTGGGACCACAGTCTCAACAACAAATGCCTCGTGCAGCTTGGAGCCAACCAATCATGACCAAAACAATGCGCTGCAAGTCCCAGATGACACTAATCTGGCTAATGCTGATAATCCCGATGAATCTGAAGTGTCTCTTAAATGTAGGTGGTTGTCATGTTTTGCCTTTAGGAGTGGTTTATTTAGATTACTTGCGCAAAAGTTATCATTATAATGCAGTCGGGAAAGCAATTCCTGTAGCAGCCTTCAGGAAACCTGGTGCATTCCAGATGTTTTGGATTCCAGTTCCCCCTGCAGCTCCACCAGGGTTTTCCATTCTGTTTCATTTCAAGTGTCATGGGTAGGTGGCCACAACAATGGGCCCCCATGGTACAATTCCATTTAGCTCTTCTCTCACTGATGATTTCAGAGATTTGTGTTAATTGCCCCGCTTTCCAACTACCGTGTTTAAAATGTAGCAGATCACCGTTACGCTCAGCTTGTTGGTTTATTAAGGGGGTTCAGAGGAAACTGATTTCTCCCCAAAATTATGATCAGGCTGTTAGGCAGTTTTCATAAGCTATGAAACCTATGCCATAATAAGTTTTGTTAGACTTTAAAGTGCCACGTGATTTGTTGTTGCTTTGCTGTAAGAGATTCATGCAAGCAGCCCCCACCCCCGGAATCTAAATAAATCTGAAATATTAAATGAAATAATAATACAAAGAGGACTTGTAACAAGGACTGTTACAAAGAGGACTGTGTTGAGAGGCACCGTAGTTTAGTGGCAGAGGGGTAATGTTTGGCCCGCGGAAGGGACCATCGCTAGCATTGCCAGGTAGGGCTGGGAAAGAGTTCTGCCTGAACCCTGAAGAGTTGCGGCCAGTCTCTACACTGGTAGAGAATCAGTGGGCTAGATAAGCCAACGAACTGACTCCTGGTACATAAGTCACCTTCCTATGAGTTCATTATCTTCTGAATGAGGAGACATTAAGGTAGGAATGTTTTCAAGTGGTTGCCAGTCTTTCTCTGCTCATTACCCTTGTACTTTTACTCCGTAAGAGCAAAACCTACCACCCTGCCCTGCTGATCTATACTCACATTTATCAGAATTTTAAACTATTTGAGCCACAGGGACAAGCATCCCCTCACCCCACACACCCCAAACTCCTTAGTAAGCATACTTAGATATTGCATTTGGGATGTTTTTAACAATGTAATGTGATATATTTATCTTGGCTTATTATTGCTCTTTATGCTTTCCTTGGGAGCGTAGCCGACATAGGCTCTGAATATAGTCTAGAGGAGATAGATGAGAAGGAAGAAATGCATGAAGAAAGTGCAGGGGCTCCTCTCACTACGCCAGAGGCCCCCATCTCCTTCAGTACTCCTGAAATTCCATGGGACGTTCAGAAAAACGAGCCTGCTTCATTGACTTCAGATCCTAGCACTGGGCGTGACGATACTCTGCAGGACTCAAATGAAGAAGAAGTAGGAAATAAGACTGCACGTGACAAGTGAGTGCATCAGGCTTCTTTCTGTAAATGGCGGTGAGCCCCCTTTATATCCTAGAAGGAGAGCGATTGATCACTGAGCCTATGTTTGTGATTGAAAGGGTACCCTGCCCACTGTAATGGTATCTTTGTACATCAATACTTTTATCTATGAGAAGGGGTTGAGAAAAGTGGTGCGTTGGTGCTCTGAAGTGCAAAGCAATGCACCCAGTGTTTATGCAGAGTTCCGTAGCAGTATTTCTTCTTTGAGTTACTTATGATTAAATAAGTTCTAGCGCCAAACAAAATAACTCCAAAAGAAGACTCCAGTGTGACACCACTGCACAACTTGAACTGATAGACTTGAACTTGTTCATTTCCATCACACTTATGGCCTTAATCAAGATAGTGGGTTTTTTTAACTTGCTACATGTGATAATTAACTTTGCCAGTGCCATAATGTTTGTGTTTATCATCAGTAGTGCTTTGTGAATGGTCACTAAAATTATTTTACATAATTCAAATTATAACAATGTGTGTGTGTGTGTGTGTGTGTGTGTGTGTGTATTTCATTTCCCTCTGAGCTCACTGCCAACTTAGGATAACACATCATGCATCTGAAAGCCCATGAACGTTTATACTGAGTCTTGGAAACTCAGTGCCCTTGTTTACATTTAATGCTATGGCAAACCATGGCTTAGCCCAAGCAAGCAAATGTGTAGGCTCCAGGGAAAGAGATTGCACCCAATTTGCTCCTTCATGGTTTGTTTTGTTGAGCTAAGCCATGGTTTAGCTTATTGTGTCATCCAAACCCTGGCTCATGGTTTTAGCTTTCCCTACCAACCCACAGTCCGTAAACCATGGGATACCTTGGTTTCGGCTCATGGTTTGTCCGGAGTCCTTAACACCTGGTGGGAGTACAGAAGCAGTGGCAATAATGCATGGGACGGGGCCAGGATGTAATCACATGAGGAGAAGAATGCCTGAATAGAATTTGAGTGTTTTTCTCAATACGTCACTGATGCCAGTCTGCCTATTGTTATGGTGTGATGTTTTGCAGAGCTCAACATAGTCAAGTATTCATTGCAAATATTACACTTGGCAGTGCTAAGCCGCTTGGAGCATTGCAGCCAAATGCAAGCAATGGTGAGTGAATTTATATTGTAATTTGTGCAGGATGTATTTTAGGTTTCAGCGGAATCCTGGCAATGTTGTTGGTGTCTGTTCAATACCGGGTGGTATCCGACTACAGTGTCCCATCAGCACAAAAGATTTCTGCTTGCACAATGGGAATTCCCCCCTGCCAGGGGAGGCAGAAATCCTTGCACTGAAGGATCATGCATGTAGTGTTACATTGGATGCAGCCCATTGTGTGAATGGCTCTTGTGAAGGAGTCTTCCACAATTTTTTCCTAAGTGGTATTGATGGGTCCTTGCAATTGCTCAGAGAAACTTGAATATAAAGCATATGTATATTTTTAATATTTTAAAAACATCTCGTGTCTGTCATATGACATATACTATGACATATACTTAAGACTACAAAAGCTATGTACCAAAAAGCTGTACTCTGGGAAAGTTTAGCTCCATTTTAATACAAATTTGAATGAAAAAGAGTGATTCATGATTCAAACAACTTGATCCTAATGCTAATTTCAAATTTTTCTTTGCTTTTTTTTTTTATAAAGGTCACAGTGACGCAAAATTTCTTCCTCCAACAGAAGAAAGTAATATTGATGTGAGAGAAAGTAACAAGCTTGAATCACTGAACTGCCAAGCATATCAAAATGACATAGCCGTAAATCAGGAATGCAGCCCTCAAGCATATCTAGGGGTGCAAGATAAAAAATGGGATCAGTCCATTGTGGAGACAGTAAAGACTCAGGATGTTGCAATTCAGGCAACCCCACCCGATGGTAATTTGGGTCAGACTGAAGTAAGGGAGAGTACTGGTCCTCAAGGCTGCCAACTGGTCACACGCAAAGATTCAACTCACCTGCACAAATCAGCTCAGGAGAACCAACCCTCAGGGTTCCTCAGCAGGGTACATGAGACCGTAGGAACTATGACAGAGTTCAACCAACAGAGGGAACAATCGGCACATGACAGAGCAAATTCTAACAACAACCAATATAACACAATTGAAAAGGATAGCCCCATTTTACCACAGAAAGTCATCAAAAGCCCTACTAGTTCTCCTCCAAAAGGTTACCCACCTCACTGGCAAGACTCTAAACCTAAACCTAAACCTTCCAATGAGATTACAAGAGACTACATACCCAAAGTTGGAATGACTACCTATAAAATAGTGCCTCCAAAATCTCTGGAGATAGTGAAGAATTGGGAGTCTGACACTGCGGAGGATCGGGAAGCGGCCCACTTGCACATGTCTCCCAAGGAGAATTCCCAGGAATTTGGTACTCAAACAGAAATGCTTAATAACTCCAAAAGCCTGAGCCCAACAGGACCTGTTTTTAGACACGAAGTTACGTTGCTAGGGAACGATTCGCTGCATAAAACATACAGTGCTGATAATGCCACAGTTCCTCTCCCTAATGCCGAAGGCAGGAAAATGGAAGTGGAGCATTACAGACCTGGTCCGCAACATGTTGCAGCTCCATTTGTGCTAAGCACGGAAAAGAAAAGTCCGCCCCCATCGGTGCAGGAAAAACCAAGGATCTTAAGTCCTACAGCAAAACCAAGCAACTTCTATTTACAGATGCAAAAGAGGGCTTCTTCTCATTATGTAACGTCTGCAATTGCAAGAAGCAATTCCATTAGTAGCCCTACGCAAAACGAAGCTAAGAGTATGGAGCCAGAAAAAAAGTTGGCCTCGCCAGATCATACTTCTTTTCCATTTCCTAGGACAGTTACTGTTCCTTCTCAATTAGTAGAGGAAAAGACTGAAAACGGACACAGCGAGGAAAAGACAAAAGTCACCACTCCTCCTGTAACAATGCCCAAACCTCTGAATTCCCCCTGCTCCCAGGCTCCTCCATTAAATCTGAAAACCCTGAGGACTTTCGTTTTGCCGCAACCGTATTCCAGCTCCAGGCCGTCACCTTTTGCTCTTGCTGTGTCTTCGGCAGTTAGGAGGTCGCAGTCGTTCAGCAAAACATGTGCTAGTGCACCCAGGCCACTGAAAGAGCAATTGTCCCTTGACCTTTCCTCATCAGTGTCCAACACGGAGATAAGGAACCATTCTCCTCTACAGAGCCCAACTGGACAGCCACAACAGAATTTTGCAGACAAGGTAAAACCCAACAATAACATTTGTCCTCAACTTCCACGCGGTGCTTTCATACATGCATATATCTTGGCATTTAGCAAAATAACATAGAACTGTTCTGTCGTTCACTAAAAGTGTGCATTGCATTGCGTGTTGCTGTCTAAGGTAGCGTGAGCTCACTCGGGGCAATGGTTTTCTTTCTTCTTCTCCCAACAGAAAAATAATTGTGCAACCAATGAGCAAAATAGGCAGGTGTCCTCTTTATCTGGCCACCCAACAACTGCCGTCTGTCAGAGAGGGATTGCTGCGTCTCTCCAGCGCCCTGACCCGGAACAGATCCACCAGAGCTTGCTGGCTGCAATCCGCTCGGGAGAAGCTGCTGCCAAATTGAGAAGGGTGAGGTGGTTGGGTTTTTTCCTCTCCTCTCCCCTTTCCTTTTTCTTCTCATCATTAAAATAAATAACAATGGATTTACAGTGCTTACTTTCAAAATCACCATAGCAATCGGTGCTGGCATTAATCTTGTTGAAGGAATCTCACGAGTGTGATTTCTGAATAGTGCCAATAGGGGAGATGTAAGGACCGGTTGCAAAATGTTCTTGCTGGCTTTGAGTAAAGGAAAGAGTGTATACAGCTTTTCCCCTTAAACATACATTTGGCGTAAAGTGTATGGGCCAATTCCCTCTGCCAAATCCTCCATTGAAACAGCTGTCAGGAAGAAGCTATAAAGATCAAGGTCAAAAGGACCTTGCCTCTTCTACCTGTCTTCAGAATTTGAAAATTCCTTGCTAATGCTCTGCTTTCCTGTCTCAGATTTCAGAAAGGTATTTCATCAGTTAGGGGAAAGAAGGCATCCATATAGAGCTGGAAATTGAATATCCTGGGGTCTTATTTTTTTTTTAAAAAGAGTGCTTTGTTTGGTTTGTGGCAAGAAGATGAACTTTTTTTATTATTATTCTGACAGTGCCCTGTCAATGATATTATCCTATTATGAATTGTCCATCACTAGAATATGGTAATGAGAGATGCCTTTTTAAAGCTCTGCAGTCCAAACTGCATATATAGTTAAATATCTCCTTCCTTCTCTGCTTTTGTTATTCCTGTGCTATGCAAAATTTAATCCCACTTTGTCTCTCTCGCTTGTCACCTCCTGCCATCCCACATTTGTTTAATTAATGAATTTATGAATCGCTTCCCAGGAAGCATCATAAGGAGAGCAAGTACCAAAGAATGCAGACAGTATTGACATAATCAAGTATAAGTCATTTTTTTTCAGGCGTTTCAAGTTTCCCTCAGTTATATTCTGTTTAAGAGAACATTTTTCTTTCTTTCAAAGTAGCATGATAATGACTGTGCTAACTCACTATCTTACAGTATGAAGAAGTGAAGCTGGGGTGAGAAAAGTGTGGTATCAAATTTATTTTTAAGCCTCTTGTGAAGATGAAGTCAGACAGTGTCTGTAAAACGTTGCTTCAACTTTTAAAACAAGGCATATTGCACGGGGAAAGAATTAAACACTTAAGTCAGCAGACCCAAAGTTACTGCATTCACTTGTGTGTGAAGAACAAGTGAAAGGACATTTAACTCCTATTTAAATGGCAAAGTTCGGCTAATGCTTTGTGCTATTAAATTGGGTAAAAGGTCTGTCAGGTGCTCTCAGCATCCGCCAAGCATTCAAGAAACAAGGCAAAAATTGCCACTGCATTCAGCCAAGCATTTGCCCCCCCCCACACTTGCTTTAATAACTCGTTAGGGTACAGAGCCAAACTCTGTGGTCTTTTGTGCTGCAGTTTTATTCCTGCTGAATAAAGCTTGCAGTAATTGCTAACCAAATGGGTCAAATGAGGTTGGGGTTTGAAACTATTTCTCTCTCTCCAGAATATTTCCATCATATGACTGAACTCTCCCTGTTAGTTTCCCTTGGGCTCACACATCTTAAGGCATTACTTTCAGTTTAATAATCAAATGAATGCATAGGCCCATTGTGTTGTCTTCAGCAGGCATCTACAAACTTCAGGCTTGCTTGGAACTATGTTTTAAAACAACTAGAACCTGGAGATTCCAGAACCAATTTGAGCCAATTGGAAAACAGTGGCTTGGTGAAGAACAAAGCCAGATGCAAAATGGTGGCTCAATGGGCAGAGCCCAGTTACCTGTGCCCCACCCCACCCCACGAAACATGCACTGGGATGGCTGTCATATACAATGACAAAAATTGACATCTGATTAAATTCTAACTAGCCAGAGCCAAATCTACGGCAAGTCATCCAATGATCTGTCAGCGGGTCCAAATTAACCTTCCACCCAGCCCTAGTCTACAGTGCACAGTAAAATTAGTGATATGGCAAGAAATAAATGTTCTCCAGATGAATAATCGCTCGTGTGGTTTGGAAACATGGGTTTTATATATTTTTCATGCGGCTGAGTGCATATTGAACCCTGTGTTTGATCAGACTGTTTCAACTAGCTAGCTTTTACTTAGTGATGTTGAAAATCAGTTGAGCTTTAGCAGACAGGAGCGAGGCAAGTGTGTGGTGACATCATTAAAGTAATCAGCTTTGTGGGGAACATGAAACCACAAACTGGAGCAAGAATTAAAAGAGAAACAAGTAATAAATTCCTATTGCTTGGTGTCCAAACAACTCACTTAACAATCATAGCTCTGGCTTTACTCATTGGCTAAAAACACTGACAGGCATATATACTGTATTTTTCCATGTATAAGACGCCTATTTTGGGAGTCTTCGATTTAAGAAAATGGGGGGACTTACATCCATGTATAAGACGACCCCAGATTTTAAACATTATTTTAGAGTAAGAAAACCTAGTCTTATACACAGAAAAGTACAGTATATATGAAAGCTCAGTGCCTCTTTCCTAGGCTGGTTACCATATGAATTCTTACCACACAAACATAACCAATATTATATAGGCTTTGTGAAACTGAGCCACAGGGGTGTAGCTCTTCAGTGGCTATGACTCTAGCTCAACAAAGGCAGGCCATGCATTTTTTGTGGAACAACCATGCACCTCTCTTAAATTTCTGATGTGCCCCGAAGATCCCTAGTAATATGGCAATTGGACCTAAGGCAGAGTAACATCTATTGATGTACCCAGGTGCTGAATTGAGTTTCCCAGCATTTTGACACTTAAATTAGTATAAGATGCATCAGACCTTTCTGGAGAGGAGGGTGTAAGTAGATCTGTTCATGTAGCTGCATTATATCCCACCCTTCCTAAGGAACTCTAATTGACTGATGCATAGGCCCAGTTTATTTCAGCAGCTCTACTCTCAGCGACAGCATTCAAAACAGTTGCAATTATAAATTAACTGGTGGGTGACTTCCATTTTGCATCAGGTCTTCCATCTACCTGACTACCTTATTTTCTCTCTCAGGTTGCGCCTCCGTCAAATACAGTTGCCATTAACGGAAGATCCAGTCTCAATTCCTCAGTGTCCGTAGAAGCAAGATACAACAATCACTAGGACTTCGTACCAAATATTTTGCACTTTATCCACTACTGCATAAAACTACGGTTAATTGCATATTGCTGAGGACTGTGTGTAAATGCAAGGTTGTGATGGTATATATTGTCAAGTGAAGCACAGAAAATTCATGGAAGTCCTGAAAGAGTTATTAGAATAGATATAATTTATAGCAATATTTTTTTCGCCCTTTTAAAGCTGAAACTGCTGCTTCAGAACGCATAACATGGCATAAAAGTTTCATTCTTTTGCTGCTGTGATCTGATAACATTGATTTCCACTTTAACCTTAATTAATGATGTTTAGCAATATGTTGTATGATGCTAATGTATGAAGCTCTTAACTGCCTAATAATATTGTTCACAAATGCATGAATTTAAATGCATAGTTCTGACACCTGTTGCCTTGGAAATTTATTGCTGTTCTCTCTAGAAATGCAGTTGGGCAAGTTTCCTTTCCTTCTGCTAAAAATGCAAGACAAGATCCATCCAAAGTCATGCTGCTTCAGAATCCCATCGATTGCTTAAGTTCTGTGTTCAAATCAGTAGGGTTTAAAAGTGCTTAACTCTGGCTGGATCATGTCTTTTTAGGATTAGCATTATTGGTCTTTGTATATTTTCCAGTACCAAAGTGAAGAAATAAATTAGGTGAGTTTTCTTATAAATACTAGCACTGTTATACGGTGTCTTCATGCACACTAGAAAGTGCCTTAACTGCTGTAACAATGCTGATGAAATCGCAGTTGTTTTCCAAAGGCAGTAACTTGGTCAGCATCCCAGGCCTCTCTAGAAGAATCTGAACAGCATGCCAAGAGTACTTTTTAGCAACCTCTAGGACAGGGCAGGGAAACTGAAGCCAGATGTGGTTCGATTCCAGCTCCCTTCAGCCCCAGCCAGCACCACCGATGGTCAGGGATGGCGGGCGTTGCATCTGGAAGGCCACAGGTTCTCTGGCCCTGCTCTGTGAGCTGAATCGTTGAGGGCAGATTTGTGCAATCTAAAATGTAACAGGTAGTAGGTGTGAATAGGAATCAGTGTTTATTTTCTTACTGTCCTGTGCTTACCTCTAGCATACCCCATGCTCTCAGCGTACTGCAAGTGTGACGGCTGAGCAAAAATAGGTAGAGGGATGTGCTGGCATGGGCAGGGACACACAGTTTGGGATCTGCAGATGAAGCATATGGGAATTTTTGTTAGCTGACATGCAGAGCTCTCTCGAGAGGTAATACAGCTCTGAACTGCAGTGAGGGCTCCAGAACCTTATTTGGCAGTTGATACAAATTTATTATGGGTAAGGAAAAGAGGACTGTGGCTCAGGTACAGCTTGAGGCATTCTCAAGGCCATTGGCCCAGAGCTACCAAGTTTAATTTATTCTTGTTCTCAGAAAAAAGCAGCATCTTATTTCACGATTGGGTAACTTTTAAAATATTTCTTTTAAGTTCAAAAAATTAAAGCTAGGGGATGCAAAACAAAACAAAGCCCAAACTCCTCTTTTTGTAAGTAGGAGAAGTGGTGGTGGTGATGATTTCTGCATTATAAAAGCTTCTTTAATGACACTTTAAACAACACGATGTCAACGAAGTAGTTTTACGAGTCTAATAAATTCTACAGTTGCGAAATTTAAAAATTGCTACTGAAATAGACATGTTAGGTTGAGCAGCTATGTGCAAGACAGCAAAATGCTCAGCGGCGCTTCTTTTTCTGTTCATCTTTTCCTGTCCAATTAATGTTGCGTTTGTGTGACAAGATCTATTTGTGATCCTAGTTCTGATCAAGCAACTGAATTTGTAGATATATGCTGCAAATACTGGGATATTTTCTAAATTACGGTTTTGTTAAATAAAAGTAATTGTATTTAGTTTCATTCTTAAATGATTACGTTGAACAACTTATCGTTTTAGAACATTCTTGTTATCTCCCCCCCCCCCAAAAAAATCAAGTAAGGTCCCCCTCCCCCCGGACTTCCAGAATGAAGGAAGGCATGCAATACACAGTTGGTAACTAAAGGAATGACTTTGTTACATACCTGACCTTTGATTGGCCGTATCACTGCTCATTACTGGCAGTAGGTGAGGTGGCAACAAGGTTGATTTGATGCAAATGCACCAGCAGCAATGCTGTATCGTAGGCATAGACAAACTCTGCCCTCCACATGTTTTGAGACTACAATTCCCATCAACCCTGACCACTGGTCCTGTTAGCTAGGGATGATGGGAGTTGTAGTCCCAAAACATCTGGAGGGCTGAGTTTGCCTATGCCTGCTGTATTGATTTAACCTGTATGGTTGCACCCTCTGACCTCACCATTTCCCCTTGTACCTCCTGAAAAGCAGCACCAAACATAGCTTTGCTGCCTGAGTCACTAATGCAATGGAGCTATAAATTAGATGAACATTTTGGATGTCTTGTGTGGCATTTCCAGTAGAGAGATGGAAGTATAAAAAACTGTTATTCAAGGCATTATTTCCCGATCAGTATCCCATTTTGGTCACTTGCAAGCAGAGAAAGATAAAGTGAAACGAAGTTCAATGAAGCAGCAAGAACAATCAGAGATAGAATAGAGGAGAGGTGGAAAAGGACTACGCCTCATTTGCGTAGTAAAAAGAAGAGTGTAGTTGTAGCTGCATACTATGTTGACATAAAACATCACAGTTGGGAAAGGTTGGTAGTGATGAAAGATAAAGAGAATGAAATTAAATATACTGATGCCCCTCGCATCGACAGAAGACTTTTTGAAGCTGGTTTCAAAGGATCCCCCAACACTGAAGAGGGGGGTATAGAATCAGGGCAAGAGGACCTAAGAGCACTTATCAGTCCCTTCGCTGGTGAAATTTTCCATTGGGCTTTCCGTCAGTGCCGGAACAAGTCTGTTTCACTTCAGACAGATCACACTGACACAACACTGTCCTCAGTAGCAGCCTGAGAAGCCTCTCTCAGCAGCCATTCTCCCCTCTCTCTTTCATTCACCACACAAAACAGAAAGTGGTTAAAAAACAACATTTACTGGAATAACAGTCATAACAGAAATGGGATGCCTCTGTCATGGGATTCACAGTCAGCCAATCGCATGAGAGCTACTGTCCGAGGTGGGGGGGGGGGGACACCCGTGTTAAAGGTACGCAGCAATTTAACATAAGTAAACATTCCCATTTCAGAAAATTAAATCATTATCCTTAACGCCTTTCCCATCCTTTGCTATCTTAGGTTCTATAACTGGCCTGTAAATGCATGCAAGGAATTGAAAATGAGACTTTCTGCATTCAAATGTGTTCTGTCACTGAGCAATGGCTCTTCCCAGGCAATGTTGGGAGGCGAAATTGCCAAGGTCCACACTAAACAGGTGCATGCCTACTGATTGACTAGCAACATAGCTGCTGATTCCATCAATTCATGCCTGGTTGCACAAAATCTTCTTGCTTTACATATAAATTATTTTTATATGTCTCTGAAAAGTGACCAAAGAGGAACATTATTATTTATTTATTTTAAAGGGTCTTGCTCCTGGTAGAAACCATGTTGTCTGCCCTTAGCCCAGGGCAGGTTCATATGAGAAAAGGTGGGATTCCCTGAGACTGCTTTCTGCCCAGACCTTAGAGGCAATTAATATCAGAAGAATTTTACAAATATTGAATACACAATTTTGCTGCTAAGGCGCAGATGTGTAACATGCTGAGAACAGCACATTAAAAATTCTCTCAGTTGTCTCAGCTAAAATGCAAAAATAGTACAGGGTTCTGCTTCTATAATTTGACACAATTAGGGAAAGAGGCACAGCAGGCAGAAGAACTCCTGTGTTTCCTAGAACCTAAATTTGGATTTTCTTTTCGTAGAACAATCTCGCGTTGAATGAAATGCTAAAAGATTCAAGGGATGGAGAATACTTTGAAGTGTGAAGTTCATCCAAATAGTTTACAGTTTCTAATCACAGGCAACCTGTCTAATTGCTATTAAAGAAATACGGTAGGGGGTAATTGTGCGGAATAACCGTAGCAGCTATAAATAAACACTAACAATATTCTATAATATCAGCTGGAAATAAATACCTGCCTGCGAGTATGATGGTTATCTGGTTATAATAATGGAAATGGTCACCAAGACAAATGTGGTTTTTTTGGTGTGTGTTTTTTCAAAAGCCCTGTTCTAACAAATTAGGGTGCTTCTAGACTGTCGCTCTTTTGGGGTGGAGTTGAATCACATACGGCCAAATTCAGGTTGCACAATTGTATTTGATTGGGAAGTCATGCACTACAAACCTGCTCCCCTCAAACAACAGACTTTTGCAGTAAGGGAAATGGGGAAATGTAGTGGAAACTAGGGGACAACACTTGCTTTGACACAATGCTATCCTTCCCACAGACCAGAATTAATGCTTGCTAAGCAGCCAGCAGTCTCGCTGCAAAAAGATTGGGTGAATGTTTCAATAAACAGGTTGTCTGCCCTAATTTTTTAAAGGACTACCAGAGCTTTGTGTCCTTTTCAAACATGGCCTGCACCCACATCCATTTGAGACCCAGAGACTGGCAATAGGAGGGTGCATCGTGCAAGGGTGCTCAGGAACAAGAAACTGCCTTGCATCAGCTGAGACTACATCTAGCCCAGCACTGTCAATTCTGACTGGGAGTGGCTCTTTCCTGTCACCTGATCGTTTTAGCTGGAGTTGTCAGGAAGTGAAAGTGGGACTTCCTGCATTCAAAGCCATCCCAGCTATGGATCCCCCTCGTGCAAAGCACAAGATCATTCCTCTCTCAGCATTAACTACAACACATAGAGAGCTTTCTGAGCCTAAGAAAAACAGTGCACACACAGCTATGGTGGCATGAAGCCACATTAGAAATTCTGAAAGCAGGGACCCCTTCTCAACCAAGGTAAGATACTTAGATGTATTAATACAACTTTGAGTATCTGGTGACAGCAGGAACCCCTTCTGAACCAAAGCAATGCACAGTATCTTTACAAGAGAGGAAGAAAGGGAGAAAACCAAAGCAACTTGGCCAAATCCTATGATATGAAAAACACACTGATTCCCGGACTGTTCGTGGGCCGGCTTTAAAAGGCCATTGGGCCGGATCCGGCCCCTGGGCCTTAATTTGCCTACCCAAGGACTCTTCAGAACCTCAGGCAGAGCCTCTTTTCCATCACTTCCTGCCTTACTGAGCTGCTGTCTGTCTTATCCACAACTCATGCTGCTAGCAGTTTTCTTATGCTTTTCATGGGAGCCCTTCATCCTTTGCTTACAGGGCAGCTGGACACAATGCAAAATGGAGACCCCAGCTGCTCACAATCTTAAATTCCAGAGGGTCCATCCAGTGTACTGGCTCAAAGCATCATGTTGCACCCCATTACTCAGAGTAAGGCCTGCAAGCATGAGCCAGAGGTTTTTCTCTCTGCAAGTATATTTGCACCTGTGCATATAAATAGTCATATGCAAATTTGCATCAAGCACTTGTGTCCTAAGTCTTTAAAGCCTTTTAACCTAGCAACAACCTTCTACTTTGCAAACACACTCGCCTGCAATTAATTCTTCCACCACCCACCAGCCCTCTCCAGTGCAATCTGACACACATTTCCAAATGGTCCCACTTACACGCACAAAATAAGAAATCTCAGCTGTTTGCCAAATACGGGGAGGTCATGTGGATGTAAAGGTTATGTATTTATATCTTCCGTTGCAATTTACGTTCCAGACAGAGATGTTTTCAGAGATTTTTCAAGACTGAAATGTCCAGCAGATGAGGCTCATGTTAACGGTTGCATTTATTTTGGCGTTTATTATTCAAGAGATCTTCCTGTCTGCATGGCTGAATGTGGGAACATCTGATTTCCCATCGTGTCAGCCAGTGCTGGAAAAATATTATAAGGGTGGGGAGAGGAGGAAAACACTGTACAATTTGCAGCTATTGTGATGTGCAAAAGCATAACCCTAATGCTTTGAAAAATTTCAGGAACTCTTACTGTAACTTTGCGGCCTGACTACCTTGCACTTTCTAAAATGAGATGTCATGCTTTGCTTAACACTTTTGCTGTGATAATAAGGCAACCCGAACAGCTGCAAAATTAACCCTAAAATGCACTTACTGGCCTTAATTATGCTTTCAGGTTTATCACAAAGTGGCAAGCAGAGCAATTTCCTGGGTAGAAGTCGTCTATGAGAGTCAATGCCTTTTGTGTGTGTTCTGGCTTCCTAAAATTGCCTCTTAAATTGGGCTGTAATAGTGCAGGATTTTTAATGTCAAACAGTCTTTGCTTCTTGCACAGATTTATTGGGCAATGCTGTCATCTTTGTCATCTCATCCTGTAAAAAACAAGAAAGAAAATCTCCAATGAGAAGGGCTGCAGTAGAGCCAAGTCATGCCATGTCCTAGAGATGGTATACACATCAGTGGTATACTGATAGAGAATTCATGTACACTCCATTTCTAAATTCTCCTAATTCTTGTCACAAACGGAAATGTGGGAAACTTGTGGTAGAAACAGTGTAACATTGGTGCATTTTGATGGCTGTTGCAGAGTTTCTGTGGATTTTATTGTAATACTGGATCCAAATGGTCTGATTTCCACATAATAGCACATAGGGTTATATCCTTAGTTATGAATGGCAATTTTATACACTGCCATTTACAGTGCAACGTTAAGCCTGTTTACCCAGATGTAAGTCCCACTGTGTTCATTGGGGCCTATACTGTATAGGATTGCAGCTGTAATGTTATATGAACATCCCTCATCCTACAATAATAAATACAGTTGCTAGGGAGGAAGCTTCACTGAACACAGTGGGATTTATTGTCCATGGGAAGGATGCATCTGTGACCTTCGTTTCTGTGGCTCAGATCCCATAACCACCAGAGTTATTTGCTCCTCAGTCAAACCCCACTTTAAATTTGATGGTTTGAATTTTGATCTAGATTCAACCCCCCGTTTCATATGTTCATATTATATTTTATAATCAAAAAACCTCATCTGGTTATTCTGAACTACAACACGATGTTCCTTTTGCTTGCTGAAATGCTTGTAAGCTAGAGATTCCATCAAGTAGAAAGATTATTTGTACTGCAAGAGCTATTATTTTATATAGCAGTAGCAAAATGGCTAGATTAGAAATTGGAATGTTTCCTAAGCAACTACTGAATGGAGATGTTTTGATTAACAGGAATGGTTAGAATAGTTAGGAAAGTTGCTTCTGAACTGTATTTTAATTTACAGGCGATTTGATCAACACTATATGTGCCCACTTCTTTTTCAAAAGCATGCTAGCCAACCAAGACAATGTACTTAACATTGTTATCTCATCCCCCCCCAAAAAAATCCCCCCTCGGTGAAATGTTCTCCCCAATGAGATGTGCCAAGAACCATCATGAGCATCCCTTTGGCCCCAGGTAAAATCTTTTAACATCACTCAGTTGGCTAGAGTGTAGTGCTGATGACACCAAAGCTGCAGGTCCAATCCCCACATGGGACTGCATTGCAGGGGGTTGGACTACATGATCCTTAGGGTCCCTTCCAACTCTACAATTCTATGACTCTATCATCACCCAAGCATTTCACAGATTAGGGTGATCTGTTGATGGCATGTTTTTGCTACAAACGTTCCAGAAGTCTAGTCATGTGAAAGGAGTCTTCTTCAAGGTTAAGTTCTCCAGGATAAGTGAAGGGCAAAAAGAACAAAGAACAAAGCTCCAGGAACCTGGGGAACTGTGTTGTTGTTGTTGTTGTTGTTGTTGTTGTTGTTGTTGTTTAGTCGTTTAGTCGTGTCCGACTCTTCGTGACCCCATGGACGAGAGCACGCCAGGCACTCCTGTCTTCCACTGCCTCCCGCAGTTTGGTCAGACTCATGCTGGTAGCTTCGAGAACACTGTCTAACCATCTCGTCCTCTGTCGTCCCCTTCTCCTTGTACCCTCAATCTTTCCCAACATCAGGGTCTTTTCCAGGGAGTCTTCTCTTCTCATGAGGTGGCCAAAGTATTGGAGCCTCAGCTTCATGATTTGTCCTTCCAGTGAGCACTCAGAGCTGATTTCCTTAAGAATGGATAGGTTTGATCTTCTTGCAGTCCATGGGACTCTCAAGAGGGGACTGTAGCATAACAAAACAGAGACCTGCCCTACGCTGTAGCTGCTGTTATAATTTTTAAAAGCAACAGAAGAGTTGGAAAAGGAAGGACAAGGAGGCACATGTGCAGAGAGAGCTGAAAGAAGAGTTGAGGGCCTGCCCCGTAATTCGCCAACCAGCCTGCTTAAAAAAGAGAAAGAGGCCTAAGTTCTTCTACTAAAGGACTGAGCAGGAAGGAGCCTGATGCAAGGCCTGAGGAGAACTGTAGCTTCTGGAGACAGCTTTTGGACCACAGGCTGCTGAACACTGAAGTGTACCAGTTTGCCTTTGGAAAGAGTTCCTTGCAGACATAGGGATGCTTTGAGAAGGGGAGAGGATAAATTGCTTATCTTGCTTTGTTTTAACCCATATGTTCCCCATCCTTTGTACATCCTTTCGACCTACAAGTTCCTTTGCTCATCCATTTCTTTTTTAGAAACTACCTAGCTCCTTATTAAATCCCATATGCCCAGCCGCATAACAAATTGTTTGGCCTTCCAGACATTTTCTGACACGGCACAAAATGTGCCTAGCTACATGTTAGAATAAACCCTGTGTTGACTGACTGATGATGATGATAATAATAATTTAAAATGCAGCGTAGAAGGTGAGATGTGTGGAAGGTACAAAAATATGAGGGTTCATTCACTTCTTCCTCCACATTGAGCCACTTTAATTAAAGCCAACCAGGTTTTATAGGAACATTGATATATGCGTGGGTGTCCTTCCATAAAGAGGGAATCCAAAGGGCTTTGAGTCAGGCAGTCTGACTGTATGAAATGAGGAAGCTTTAATTATGACAGTGTTCAAATTAAAACTATAGAAAACGTGTCGATAAAACGCAATGGCTTAAAGTAATTGCTGGTTTTATATGGGATTCCCTTTAAAAACTGGCAAGTGGTTGGATGAAAAACTGCATTCCAGTAAAGTATAAAGTATAAACTTAGTAAGTTGCATAAACAGAATCACATCTAGGGCACATCATGCAGCATGAAAAGGGAAGCCTGGGGATAAATCCTTTGGTCTCTTGATTGTTCTGTTTTTAGCAACTTCACAACCACATGCATCCTGCTCCCCATCACACAAATGCCACTGATAGCGCCACATTAAAGCTTTCATTCTATGCCTGGAATAATCATCAGCCAACATGTTATTCCTTAAAAAAACTTTTTTTAAAACAAGCTGCTTTTAAAAAAACTTTCTATTTTTGCTCTTTTAAAGCTAGTAACAAACTATGGTAATTCAGATTTACTGAGATCGTGAATTGCTTTATTCCTTAAATAAAAAAAAAGCTTCTGTTCAAGAACATACTCTGGCACAACATACAGATGTTTAGAACCAGGTTGATTATCAATAAAAATTGTGAATGAATTTGAAAAATAGCAAGCCAGCTAATACTATAGAATTGCACAACAAGGGTTCTTCAGAATATTCTCATAGATACAGCTGACAGATGGAAAGCTGCAGCGGTGCCAACTTGAATAAAATATTGGGGGGCGGGTAAGTATTTTTTATTCCTTTTTAAAAAAATGTACTCCTTTAAGATTTTTATCTTTCCTTTTCTGCTTTGTTCTCGCTTTTGTTTTGCTCTACTTTTTGTGTGTTTTTTAATCCACTACCCTGGGTTAAGGAAGGGTTTGCATACATATGAAGGTGATGGATGGTTGGTGAAGGACCCTCTGCAAGAGGAGGGGAAGGGAAGATCTCTCAGGGTGGGGGGCTGGGAAAAGGAAGGGAAGTTCCCAGTTGAGAGCTGGTAGGGTTTATTTCTTTCTGTGTGGGGCAAATTAAGATCTACCTATCAGAGGACTTTGCATACTTCTCTCTGTGTGTGTTTAGATTAGTTTGTTTTTTAATTGTATCAAACTATGAAAGGTCTAGAAGGGACGCGGGTGGCGCTGTCGGTTAAACCACAGAGTCTAGGACTTGCGGATCAGAAGGTCGGCGGTTCGAATCCCCACGACGGGGTGAGCTCCCGTTGCTCGGTCCCTGCTCCTGCCAACCTAGCAGTTCGAAAGCACGTCAAAGTGCAAGTAGATAAATAGGTACCGCTCCGGCGGGAAGGTAAACGGCGTTTCCGTGTGCTGCTCTGGTTCGCCAGAAGCAGCTTAGTCATGCTGGCCACATGACCCAGAAGCTGTACCCTCGGCCAATAAAGCGAGATGAGCGCCGCAACCCCAGAGTTGGTCATGACTGGACCTAATGGTCAGGGGTCCCTTTACCTTTACCTTTTATGAAAGGTCTTGATAAAATCTTTATTTAAAGAAAGAGAATTGCACAACATGGCTGTGTAACAGGTTCTGCGCTGCATGGTAACACCCAATACAGTACATCCTCCAAAGGTGTCTTGCGAGGGAAGCAGCTTTGGGGGGGGGGAGGTAGGGTGTGAAACTCTTGCATGAATGGATTGCTACTTACTCTTCTCTGGATCCAGCCATAATCCCCCCCCCCCCCACTATCTAGGAAGAAGCAAATGGTTGTGGTGGTCTTCTCACGAGCATCTGGTAGAACAGAGTGCTGGACCAGATGAGCCTTTGGCCGGATCCAGCAGTGCTCTTCTTATGGCTGTGCTCATATCCAGTGAGAGCAGAGATGCTCGTGGGCCTCAACACTGCAATGTTCACCAGAGCCCTGCTGACTGGCACAGAGACCTCATATGGGGCAACCGCTTGCTACTCATTTACCTACAGCAGGCTTCCTCAACCTCTGCCCTCCAGATGTTTTGAGACTACAATTCCCATCATCCAACCACTTGTCCTGCTGGCTAAGGATCATGGGAGTTGTAGGCCAAAAACACCTGGAGGGCTGAGTCTGAGGAAGCCTGACCTACAGGTCTTTTCAACATAATTGGGACTTCTGAGTAAGTATGGAGAGGCTGAGGCTGCATGAGCCAGACCCACTAATTTTCCAGGGACAGACCCAAATTTAGAGAAGCCATCCCAGTTGATCCCGGAATGTCCTGCTTTTCCTTAAAGGTAAAGGTAAAGGTACCCCTGCCCGTACGGGCCAGTCTTGCCAGACTCTAGGGTTGTGCGCTCATCTCACTCTTTAGGCTGGGGGCCAGCGCTGTCCGCAGGCACTTCCGGGTCACGTGGCCAGCGTGACAAGCTGAATCTGGCAAGCCAGCGCAGCACACAGAACGCCGTTTACCTTCCCGCTGGTTAGCGGTCCCTATTTATCTACTTGCACCCGGGGGTGCTTTCGAACTGCTAGGTTGGCAGACGCTGGGACCGAACGACGGGAGCGCACCCTGCTGCGGGGATTCGAACCGCCGATCATAACGATCGGCAAGTCCTAGGCGCTGAGGTTTTACCCACAGCGCCACCCACGTCCCGCTCTGCTTTTCCTTAGGACGTCCCTATTCTCATCAAAGAAATGTTGGAGAGTATGGAATTATGCGACCCCTGAGCCAAGGAGATAACCTTTAGAAGACATCTGAAGACAGCCCTGCATAGTTTTATGGTGTTTTTATATATATTGGAAGCTGCCCATAGTGGCTGGGGCAGCCCAGTCAGATAGGTGGGATATAAATAATAAAATTTATTATTATTATTATTATTATTATTATTATTATTATTATTGAATAGCATGTCCCTATTTTCATTGGAGAAATGTCGGAAGGTATGCATGAGTGAAATTATATGCACCCTTATTTATGTAATTCATTACATGCTGTCCTCTGGCAAAAAAAAAACCCCCAAAACATTATGGGCCAGCTTGCAGGATAAAAAATAATAAAATGACAATGCAATATTGTGCAACTGTACAAAATTGTGCAGCGCTAGATAAAAGATGCGGACAGATTATTAAAGGAACTAGTAAACCTTACTGGAATCAACGGGATTCACTTCTCCGTCATAATTGGCAGCACAGGAGAGCAATTATGGGGTGGGGCGCATCCACCCTCATAGCATGTTTACTCAGAAGTAAGTCCTATTGTGGTCGGTGGCATTACTCCCAGGTAAGTGTGCACTGGCTCTCTCAGCCTCCACGATCTGGTTTCAAGTGCCAGTTAGAGAGGCGGTGGGCGGGCGGGTGGGAGAGGTCGCCTCCCGTGCCCCTCCGGCCCGCGGCAGCCCCTCCGGCCCCCCGATCCCTGGCTCCCCGTCCCCCCGCAGCCCCGCCCCGGACTTCCTCGCGGGGAATCACCTCTTCGCTGGCTTCTCGGGCGGCTCCTCCCCTTCTCGCTGAACGCCGCACGTGGGGCTTGGCCGAGAGCCGGGCGAAGGAAGGGAAGGTGTGCGCTGCCGCCGGGGCTGCCGGGGCCGGTCTCTCCCGCGCTCGAGCAGCCGCCAGCGGGCACCTCCGGCCCCGGGATCCCGACGGGTCCGGGAGGGATGCTGATGTGCCTTTAGGAGCTGCAGCGGAGGAGGCGGCGGCAGCAGCAGCAGCAGCAACCGGCTTGGGGGGGGGGGGATGATGGCCACCCCTGTGGCGGCAGGTTTGCGGAGCAGCGCAGGGAGGGTTGCGGTGGAGCGCCGCGGAGGACTTTCCCCGAAGGGCGGCGGGGGTCGCCGCCTTGGAGAGCTCGCCTTCTCGCCTTGGCTCACGCCAGCGCCGCCCCTCCTCTCGGCTCGCCTCAGGGAAGACAGGTAAACCTGGCCGCTTTGGGCGCCTGGTGGAAGGGGGGGGGTTCAAGTACAAAGGAGGGGCATCCTTTCAAGTTAAGGGATCCTAGGTAGGGAGCAAAGAGCCCCGGGAGAGCTCCTGGAAGAAGCCTCCATGTGCAGGGGGAGTGTATCTTAATGATGTCAAGAGGGGAAGAGGACAATTGCCGAGATGTCTGCTGGTTAACACTGGAGGCGTCGGGTGGCCCACCTGGATGCTTCAGTTGAGATTCCTGCATTGCAGAGGGGTTGGGCTGGATGACCCTTGGGGTTCCTTCCTGCTCCACAATTCTATGATCCTATGCTGGGTTATAGGGACGTGGGTGGCGCTGTGGGTTAAACCACAGAGCCTAGGGGTTGCCGTTCAGAAGGTTGGCGGTTCGAATCCCCGCAATGGGGTGAGCTCCCTTTGCTCGGTCCCTGCTCCTGCCAACCACGCAGTTTGAAAGCACATCAAAGTGCAAGTAGATAAAGAGGTACCACTCCAGCGGTAAGTGCACTGCTCTGGTTTGCCAGAAGTGGCTTAGTCATGCTGGCCACATGACCCGGAAGCTGTATGCTGGCTCCCTCGGCCAATAAAGCGAGATGAGCGCCGCAACCCCAGAGTCGGTCACGACTGGACCTAATGGTCAGGGGTCCCTTTACCTTTTATGCTGGGTTATTAGATGAGCAGGTAGATTCTCAAGAGAAGACTCTCTCTGGCGAGCAGGGGGGAAGTTCATTCGTTTTAGAGCGGGGGTGGACAACATGGTGGACAACTTCCAGTTTGGGCTACAGCTCTCCTAATCTCTGGCTATTGGCCATCCTGGCTGGAGCTGCTGGTAGTCATTCTGGCATCACCTGCAAGGCCACAGCCCCCCCTCTTTTTTTAGGGCCTCCCTCCTCCTCATTCATCCCCCCCCCCAGCAAGAGTCAGAGCTGCAAGCCTTCCCTTCTGAACAGGTGATCTCACCTTGGGCTTCTGTGGGCCAAAGAATCTCTGGCAGGGGCCCTGTCTGAACTAGGTGAAGCTCAAGGCAAAGAACTTGGGTGCCTTTGAACAATTGGGGGAAGGTTGACATCAGCACAGAACTGCTAGAAATGTTTCGGGGGCCTGTGTAATTATATATTGGATTCGATTTTGGAAGTAAAATTGGGTTGAAGGTATGTGGTAGAAAATCCCATCAAGCTGTCACTTTGCATGGATTTTTAAAAGTTACTATTTCAGTGGGTTTTGTGATTGGCATTCTTTTATGTTAATAACATTTTCCACACGCAAGGGTGGGGCACTCTATTGCTAAATCTTACCTGGGGAATAGAGAGTACCTGGTTCTGTTTACCATGACAAAAGAACTTTCTGACAAGGAGTCAAGTGACAAGGATAATTTTCTGAAAGTGAATTGAGGCACCATTGTTTCATGTTCACTTTTGTCATGCTTAATGAGACTGGGGCTGCTTCCAGACCACCTGATTTGTTTGCACTGAACTTCTTGGGGAGATCAGGTGATATTTGCTACCTATGGAGCATTCATTCTGATATGTGTGTGGGGAGATGAGACGATATTCCACCAAGCAACTTGTGTTATTCCACTTTACAGGGCTTTTCCCATATTGCAAAATAAGGCACAAGGCATTTCCTTATTGCAAAAAGTCTGACTTGTGTGTTGTGGGGGGAGAATGGTTGTGGATGTTGTGTTGGTTCAGGGAGAAAACAATACTGTACATACCCCAGGCCTTCAAACAAAACCTTGCTTTATTATAACATAACTAGATTGATGGAAAAGCTCCACCCAGCAGCTAGAATGGGGCAAAAACTACAGGAGGCCAACTGGACCAAAAAGCACCAACCGAACCCATCAGCATACACAACAGTAGATGAGTGTCAAATCAATTTTAACTTTGCAACCTGAATTTATTGGTATGTGATTGAATCCCCCATGAAAAAGTGGCAGTCTGAAAACACCCAGGTTCTTCCAGTAGCATTCTCTTTAGACTTGCATTTTGACTGTTTAAATTAGATGGGTTATACAGACTTATTTATATATGGAGACATTTGTGTATTTGACATTTGAGATTTCTCGCAATCAAGCAGTATATAAATTCTATGTTGTTTTTTTAATTTATTGAGGCTGTATTGTAGTAAAGTAGTCAGATGGATTTATAATTGCGTACATGTGAAAAGGCAGAAGAAATGATTCTGTTGAATTTTCACTGTCTGCTTATTTATGAAATTAATAAATGCAGAAACTTTCCATATGGGCCATAAATGTTCCAGATGCCTAGTAGGTAAAGAGCAGCAGGAAAGTTAAAGAGTAACTTTAAAGCAGAATCGTCAGTATTTATGGTGCTGATGCTAATGGGTAATCAGAACAACTGCGTGTTTTTATTGTTCTAAAAGCTTTAATGGAAAAAGATCTTAAACAATGCATTTGAGATTACCTGAAATGTCACTCCTGATCCCTGCCAAGACATTTTGTGATGTGAAACATAACATTTGAATGGTGCCAAAATTTGCTGACCATCAATGGGAGTCCCTTGTATTATTTGCCTCCTGAACTAGCTCTCTTATACTGGTTCATACTAGGGCTAGCCCTGGATTGTGTTCATATTAATTTGAATTTAAATGGGATTTACCCAAAGTAAGTATGCAAGTCTAAAGTTGCCCTTTTATGCAGTCATATTTTGGAATGAGCCCCATTGAACTTGGTGGATCTCACTTCATGAGATCAAGCAGAATGTTTGTGATCCTCATCAGTTAACGATTAACTATGGTTGGTTTCACTTGAACTTTTTACAATATAATTCCTTTAAGGATTAAGACTGTAACTTCAAGCTTACCCAAACCAGAAGACATCACTGGAAATTGTTCCATGGTGCTTAAGATTTTTGTCTCGCCCCTGAACCTGCATTATTTTGACTTTGAATTGGCTAAGTCATTAATGAGAAATGGTGGCCAACGATAGCCAAAATTCTAGCACTGTTCTTGTGACAGAAGCAATTACTGTTTCCTTTATGGAAAGTTATTTCCCAGAATCTATGAGATATTTTAGCGGATCAGGTTTTGGGAGTGACTGTACAAGCTTTGAAAGTGCACAGAACTCTTCATCGGGCAGAATTGAGCAGCAACTGCCTAGTTAGGTTATTTGCTTACTTATTTAATTTCATTCCATTTATGAATAACTTCCCATGAAACATCTCAAAGTAATTAATAATTTAAAAATCATAAAATCACCAGCAGTAAAAACATGTAAAAATAAGTTTATATCCAATCTAGGATACACTTAAAATAGACTTAAAAGGATTGCTGGAAGGGAACGGGTGTTCAGTAGCCCCTGAAAAGACAATATAACTGGTGCTTATTGAATTCATAGATTCATAGAACTGTAGATATGGAAGGGACCCCGAGGGTCATCTAGTCCATCCCCCTGCAGTGCAGGAATCTTTTGCGCAACATGGGGCTCGAACCCATGACCCTGATATTCAGAGTCTTGCTACCTTTAAAGTCTGCCTAATGAAATCTCTGTGTCTTTCAGCTTTACATTTTTCCCTTCACAAACATTTTTCATTTCTTGTATTTTTTGCATTTTAGCTTGGAATTAGAGAATTATTTTGTATGAATTATATATTATTATCTCTCAACGTAGGGGGAAAAAGACAGAACTTGATGTACTAGAAATCCCATCCATACCAAATCCCTTCCCAGAGCTTTGCTGCTCTCCGTTTACATCTGTTTTGTCAGCCAGCCTGTTGCCCAAGGCAAATCCCAGGATAAAACAGGTAAGCCTTACTCAATTCTGACAGTTAAAGTGCAAAAGAAAATGATGTTTTTTTCCTCAGATTGTTGAGAAAACTACTCCAGTACATAAAAATGAACACATTCAAAATATTGAATGATTTTGTTTTGCTTTTGCAGTTAGCACAGTAAATGTTTTCTTGTTTGTTCACTGCCGCAAGCTTCCAGTGTAGTAGTAGTACAGTGGTACCTCGGGTTAAGTACTTAATTCGTCCCGGAGGTCCGTATTTAACCTGAAACTGTTCTTAACCTGAAGCACCACTTTAACTAATGGGGCCTCCCGCTGCTGCTGTGCCGCCGGAGCACGATTTCTGTTCTTATCCTGAAGCAAAGTTCTTAACCTGAACCACTATTTCTGGGTTAGCAGAGTTTGTAACCTGAAGTGTATGTAACCTGAAGCATATGTAACCCAAGGTACCACTGTAGTAGTAGTAATAATAATAATATCTATTCTGTTTGAATGGTGAGTTTCACTGAATTTGATGTTAGACTCCTTTGCTTCCTTCTGCCTATACAAATCTCCCATGTCGTAGGCCAGGGTTGGGACACTGTTATCTCTCCAGATGCTGTTGACTCCAACTCCCATCAGCACAGCCAATGGATGATGGGAGTTATAGTCTGTAGCAACATGTAGAGTCCTGCTGGTTCCCCATCCCAGATATAGACTGTTAGATTCCTCACACCTTCAACACTCTTCTTAATCATATCTTTATTCAGTAAAGCTTTGTGATCGCCTAGGGAAATAAGGAGGCGAGAAATAAGCTTGGGTGAACTGGGCTACTTTTATTAATTTAATGATAGCAGGAGATCTGAAGTAGGGAACAACCATCTGGGATACTGATTAGGGCTGAACAATGCCTGGTTTTCAACATCACGCTATACCGATATATCATGATGTCTGAAATAAGGATGGAGCTATGTAGAGGCGAACAGGGTGATGTCTTGGCGACTGCCACTACTTAGGGGTAAAAAAAACCACACGGATCCATTTTCATTTACTTTTAACCTATTGTTACAACTGTTGCAACAGGGGCAGCAGGAATCATGAGAGAAGCAATGGCCAGTTTTTCCCACATCATGGTTTTGTACATAGCACACACACACATTGTGCTCTGCAATATATTGCCGTGCCGAATATTATGAAACTGCTACCACGATGTCCTGCCCAGAGGCCAGGGAATCCAGATGATCACAGAGCCAAGGGAGAGCAAGAAGCAGCAAGACAGGGCCAAGAACTACAGGCATTGTTACCAGCATCTGACTGCTGCTGGAAGCTCTGCTTCAGAAGACTGAAGCCAGCTGGTTCTCATCTGCGCCTCCTCCTCTGTGTCCTTGATGGCTGATCAGCTGCAGGTGGAGTCACTCTGCCTTCTCCCCCTTCAGGCTGCTGTTCAGCAGGCAAAGCTGACTCCTGACCCATGGCAGGGAAGAACTATTGCCATAATTCAGGCATAGGCAAACTCGCCCCTCCAGATGTTTTGGGACTACAACTCCCATCACCCCTAGCTAACAGGACCAGTGGTCAGGGATGATGGGAGTTGTAGTCCCAAAACATCTGGAGGGCCGAGTTTGCCTATGCCTGCCATAATTGTTACAGTAACAATGTAAGTTAGCCCTCAGTTCTGATTTTATTATAAATAAACAAATTCTTAGGGGAAACTGGTATTTGAAACCCTATTGCAACAGCATGGCTCTTTCTTATTTGTCATCCTTTTTGTAAATTGATTTAATTTTTCCTCATAAGGAAGGTATCATAGCCCCCTGATTATTTTAGTTTCCCCTTTCGGTGCCTTTTCCAACTTTTGGGGACAGGAGAAGAACAACTGTAAAGGAGATTCCAAATGTGGCTACATCATAGGTTTGTTTAACAAAAATATTATTTGCTATCTGGTTTACTGTCTCTCCGCTAATAATCCTTAGCATGGAATTTGCTATTTTTGCAGCTGCTGCACATGGAATTACTTCTTTCCTGACTTAGCTACCACAGCCCCTTTCTGATTGCCTCAATTTGCATCCCTTTATACTTAATTAAACTGAACCTTATTTGCTATTTAATTGGCCATTCACCCATTTTGAAGAGAAGCTTTTGGATCTCTTTGCAATCCCCTTTTGCTTTTACCGCCCTGAGTTATTTGGTGTTACCAGCAAACTGCTCGCTCCTTCTAGGTCAATTAGGAACAAGTTAAAATGCACAGGTCCCAATGCAAAACCTTGGATCTGCTTCCCAAAGTTGGTTCTACTCTTTGCTTCCTGATCTTAAACCAGCAACTAGCCCACAGAAGACCTGTCCTCTTGTCCCATGACTGATAAAGTTAATTCAAGTTAATTGTGAAAAAAACATTGGAAGCCCAGGTATATAATGTTTACATCCACATGCTTGCTGACACTGCTGAGATAGAATGTGCTTTCAGCTACCCTCTCATTGGTAAGTACAGTTTTGTTTACAACAAAAAAGAGCATACCACACATGCTTTGAAACAGTGGGTTGTGGAAACAGCCAGAGGGGACCCTGTCGCAAGCGGTGCCCTGGATCAGATTCGAGCTAGAAGTGCTGTTGAACTCACTGGCAACAGTGATAACTGCGAGATCAAATTCAATGTATACAAGTGGAAAGTTGCCTAGAAAGTCCAGCTTGGTTACATTGGATTGCGAAAGCAAAAACTTCTCAAAAATGAAGGGATTAGTTAAAAGCAGGTCAAATGCTTCCAGAGTCCTTGAAGGTGTAAAGTGTGACTTGGTGAGAGTTGGAAGAGTTTTCTTAAAACAAAATCTCATAATGTTGGAAGGTATACAAAATGTGAAGGCTAGTGTACAGTTATTGATGAAGTCTTTTGTGAGGGATCTCCATCTATCTTGCCTTTCTGTGGATTGTTTCTCAGTCTCTTCACTGAGGCTTACTCTCAGGTAAAGGACGACTCTTTGCACATTTATTTAGAAGTAAATCCCATGGAATGAAGTAGAACTTCTTAGTAAGCGTGCCTAGAATTGCAGTACATAGGAATTAGTGAGTCTACATTAGAATCTTAAGGGAGGATTGGCGAGGGGGGAAGCGGGGAGAACATTCTCTTGAGCAAGCAGAAATCCTTTTCCTGATGGAACGTTCCCGCGTTGGATAAAACTCTGTGGGTGAAGTCCAAACTTCTGGCAGGCAGCAGCAAGGCTTAAAAGAGCAGTTAAGCGACTGCCATATTTAATAGCCTTAGGCCTGGGTAAAGAGAAATGTTTTTGCTTGGCACCTAAAGACATGTAGTGATGGCACCAGGCAAACCTCTCTGGGGAGAGCATTCCACAATCGGCACGGAGGACATAGAGAAGGGCCTCAGATGACAAGCGCAGGGTCCAGGTCAGTTCTAATAGGAAGAGGTGATTCTTAAGATATTGTGAGTTGGGGGGGGGGGAGTTAAGTCTAGATATCATCTTTGGGATCTTGCCCGTGATTTTATAACCCCAGGATTATATTCCCTCGAAGAAAAAGCTGCCAAAATGCTCAGACCTGTCAGCCAAGTATGCTGTGTTTGTTATGTTGAGTCATAGAAACTTATGGAGATTTGGGGGATGGGACATGATGTCATTGGAGACTTTAATAACAATAGGGCTGGTGGTCAGTGTGGTATCTGGGAGCTGGAAGAGACACAGACCCCTGGCTTGCTCTTTCTGCAGAATCCAAACCTATGGCTTGGAGAGGGCCCCTGAGGGAACAAGATCTGTGGGGAGTGTTAATGCTGTGAGCCATTTATCACAAAGGCACCACAGCCATGACCTTCCTTCCAGGGAGGCCTAACCCAAGGAATGTGCCCAGACCCTTGGGAACTCTCACTGTTTGGGGATTGGGGCCTGCACAGCCGTATTTCAATATGCCTCTATTTTCAGCGGCACGTCGGTTGCTTTGGGACACAATGAATTAAAATAAATCAGCGGGAGGGGGGGGGATAGAAGGTAAATGTGCAGCTGAAGGATGAATCTTGCTTTGGTCAAAGATAAGCTAGCCGTGACTTCCTCACAATAAACAGTTCAAGGCAAAGTGGGCTACCTTGGAACACGATTGCAAGTGCCAAAACAAAACTCAAGGGTATTTAAAGCCAGGAACATTTTCTTCTGCGGAAACATTTCTCTGCATGTTTATCTCACTCTTAGTTGTTCATAATTTGTAGATAATTTCATCGCATTAGACCAAATAAACCCCATGGTTTATTTTAGAAAAACTGTTGACTGAACCTCGGTGCTGACTAATGCTAGAATGTAGCCAAATACTGGGAACTTTGAAAGAATGTATGGTACAGGACATTTTTTTGATACAGATTGTTGCTCTCTGCCCTCACCCACCCCAACCCTTCAGTGTGAAGTCTGGAACTCATGGCAAGTATAATATTTGACTTGAGGTAAGAAGAACAGAATTGTCTTATTATTATTTTAGTCCTGGGTTGACTATGCTAGCCATGTTTCTTTTGCATAATGGCAGCCAAGCCTCAAGAAGGATTTAAAGCAACAACATGGGGGCAGGGATATGTAGGAGAGGATTGCAACTCAACTGCGTTGCATGAAGAAGTTTCCAAGTTTAATCTCCAGGTAGGACTAGCTCTGCTGTACATCGGGGAGGGCTGTGTGGAGAGAGTCTCTTCCTTTAAATTCCTAGGAGTTTATCTCAGTGAAGACCTTACTTGGAAAATCAATACAACCCAGGTGGTTAAGAAAGCCCAACAGAGACTCCATCTCCTCAGAGTATTGCGAAAGAACGATGTCAATCAACATTTGATGATCTCCTTATACCGGTCCACAATAGAAAGTGTCCTTTCAAACTGCATCACGGTGTGGTACGCTGGTTTGACATCAACTGATAGGAAGTGCCTACAGAGGGTGGTGAATACAGCACAAGATATTATGGCCTGTTCCGTGAATCCACTGGATGACATTGTGGAAGAACGTTGCCTCAGGAGAGTGAGGAAAATTCTCAGAGATGATTCACACCCTGGCCGGCACTTTATTGATCTCCTGTCCTCAGGCAGAAGATACAGAAGCATGATTAGTCGCTCCAACAGGGTAAAGAACAGCTTCTATCCGTGGGCTGTTAGGCTGCTGAATGAACAGGGCAACTGACTTTCGGGTTTGGTGGGTGTGCGTCAGTAAACGAGGGGAATTAAGAATAAGAGAGCTGAGTGGGGGGTGCTCATGTAATCTCACTGCATACAAGTTGTACAAGTGACAATAAAGTATAAAGAATAAAGGACTGGGGGGGGGGGACTGCCTGAAACCCTTGAGAGCTGCTGCCAATCAGTGTAGACAATACTAAGCTAGAAGAATCAATGGCATGGATCTGTAAAAGGCAGGTTCCTATGTGGGATTTTGGATCAGGTCATCTTTATGTGGGAACCACTATGGGATAGCTAGAATAGGTGGGACCTGCAACAAAATGTTGCAGTGTGGAACGCTCCTGTTCAGGGTTCCAGCCATTCAGCCATGTGATCTCACTCAGCATTCTGAGCATGCTCAGTCCCCCATTGGGCTGTTCTTCCCCCCTTAGGTTTTCATAAAGTAGGGTGAGCAGGAATCACAAGTTAGGCCCATCACATGGAGCTGCTGTTCCAAGGTACCTTGTTCCAACAAGTTCCAAGGGACCTTGCATGCATTGGGTTGATTACAAAGATTGGCAGGAACTTCTGTGTAGCCTGCCATTATGTTTCGTATTTGCATGGGAATTGATAAAACTATAAGGGATGGTGGCTTGCAAAACTTAGATGGTCATAGAAGAGCATTGCTGCCTAATGTCTCTGCAAAAAAGAGCACAACAGATTTTTCTGAAATCTTCCAGATCCTCTGGAGCAGGGGTCTGCAACCTGTGGCTCTTTTATACCTTTGCCGCGGCTCCGGGGCGGATACTAGCGAGGGGAGGAGGCGCATTGTGTGCCCCAACACTCCCCACTGTGGCGGGCGCTGTACTGGCTGTGACGTCGCATGGGGGCGGTGTGTGCGTTAGTTATGCGGCTCCCAGGTTTTTTTTTCTTCAGAAACGGGTCCAAGTGGCTATTTTTGTCTTAAAGGTTGCAGACCCCTGCTCTGGAGGTTTCTCATATTGATACATACATAGTCTCTCATTTCTCTCTTTCTCTCTCTTTTAATTGGAAAACAAACATGACAAGATCCCAGAGTTCATTGACCTAGCTAAGTGGCTACTTTTCTAGTGAATATTTTTAAAAATATAAATGGCCTATGAACTTCAGATTTCTAGTGATTGCTCCTTACGTTAAGGGAGTTTGCCTTTCACACCCGATTCCCTCTCTTCACTGTTGCCTGAATAGGCTGTGGCCATGAAGTGCATGAATATTTTCACATTCTTATAATAGAGAAAGTACTTTGCTTAATTGTTCAGTCTTGCAAATACATTTGGTGAGCTTGAGCAGTTTAGATGATGAGAAATAAAAATAGAAAATGTGCTGAGAACTTATTGAAGTGTAGGTATGGTGCTGACAAAATTACTTGTTGGTTTTTATTTTAAAAATGGTGTACCGTGTAAGGAGCAGCAGGGGTGAGGAGCTTTTACCTGGCAGCAAATTGGTAGCTTTGGGCAGCTGATTTTGCACATGTTGACCCTTAGAGTCGTTTCCAGCTCTACAATTCTATGATTCTATGAAAGGAAGGTGTCATGTTTCAGGTGCCAAAATAACTTGGCTGGTCTTGGATTCTTTACTCCTTGATCTGAGAGGGTGTTTGTACCTTTTGATTGGTTGGCATCCATCTGTCTCAAGAGGCAATGGAATGTGCCTCCAGGGGTCAAGTCAAACTGCTGCGTTAGCAGCACTGAAGTGACCAATCCTGGGCAGTGCGTATGGAGGCCTTGGGCTGCCCAGATGACAAGACCTCCCTCTTGGCCTTGCTGGTGTGGTCCAAAGGAAACCACCAGCTTGACTGCAGGAGTTGTGGGAAGGAGGCACTCAAAGTGCCAACCAACCGCCTCGGGGACTCCACTCTGGATTTGTGTAGGGTTTACTCCTGAGCCTTTTCTTCTCCCAAAGATGTCCCACAAGGCCATTTATGGGCCATTCATTTACTTACTAAAGGTATTTATAATCTGCCCTTCTCCTAAATGTCACCGGGTGGAAATCTTCACAGTTCAAACAAAAAATTAAACAATAAAATTAAACAACTTCAGAGCAAAATACAGACTTCAGCTACAAATATAATCAGCAGCAGCAAAAAAAATCAAATGCCCAATGCCCCTTGCTCCTCCCTGGAGGCCTAGGCAAGGAGTGCATCTTCTCCTGTCAGTGAAATGACATGAATGTTGTAGTGAGGCACACCTCAGAAGGGAGGTTGTTCAAAAGGCAAGGGAGGCACTTCAGAAAGAGCCTGTCCAACAGGTCTCTGCCTCACATATTTCATTAGGCATGGGGACCACCAGTAGATCTTAAACTTCACCTGCAGATCTTAAAACTCAGACAGGTCACCTTAAATTTTAACATGTTAAATTAGGCCTGGAAGACAATAGGCAGCCAATGCATTTGTTGGCACCAGGCAAATTTCTTTGGGGAGTGCATTGCATATTTAGGGCACCCACTGTGATATTAACTTTGTGGCCTGAGCTTCTATATTGTACCGTTCTCTGCTATTTCGCCTTGTTAAAACTGGTTTGCTTGTTTTTTTAAAAAAACCTTCAGCATTACTCCATCCCTGCTATACTCAAACCTCTGCCATTATTTAAAGCCACTATTTTTGTCTCAGTGTTCTTCCATCCCTGCTATACTCAAACTTCTGCCATTGTTTTGAGTATAGCAAGAAGGTAACTGAAATAAAGACACTGAAATAAATTTTAAAAATGGCTGTTTTAAACTTCTCCCACTTCCATTCCTCACCTCTCTTATGCGAAAAAGATAAAGGATACAGAACCCTCAACTATTCCAAGGTAAAGGTAAAGGTACCCCTGCCCATACGGGCCAGTCTTGACAGACTCTAGGGTTGTGCGCCCATCTCACTCTATAGGCCGGGGGCCAGCGCTGTCCGCAGACACTTCCGGGTCACGTGGCCAGCGTGACAAGCTGCATCTGGTGAGCCAGCACAGCACACGGAAACGGTGTGTACCTTCCCACAAAGCATTTCACTCATGGTACCATATGTGTTGTCTTCAACATGAAGTTCCAGATTTTATGTAGTAATTTAGAAGAGATTCTTTTAATTAACAAGCAAATAGCCATATATGTACAACATCCATCAACTGAACTTGTCACTGATATGTTGGTGTCAAGGTCTGGCGACAGAAAGTCAGCTACCATCTTAGAAAAAGAAAAAGAAAAAGAAAAAGAAAAAGAAAAATCTTGCAAGCCCAAGGTGTATGGTGATCCCATGAGCTACAAATAGCCTGTTAAGATGCTGTGTTTATGAGAGCTCAGAGCTGTGAATAGCTGCAAGCCCGTGATAATGAGGATATAGAAATTCTAGCAAACATTGGAGAGACATTCCTAAAAACAACAACCCATGCCTCACTTTTCATATTTGCAAGTGCTTAAAGCAGTATACCAGGAAAGCCGTGAAAACGATTTGTTGTCTTAACAAAATGATGGGAAACCTGTGACTGTTAAGATATTATTGGACAACAAATTCCATTATTTCTGAGCTTAGGTTATGTTGTCTGGAGCTGATGTGAGTCCAGCAATGTCTGATGGATCACTGGTTCACCTAGACACTGCAGTTTGACACATCTGGGAATTGTAGCTCTGCATGGAGAATAGGGGTCTCCTAAGAACTCTCAACACCCTTAAACTACAGTTCCCAGGATTGTTTAGGGTAAGCCAGGTCTGTTAACATGAGCCTGGATAGCTCAGTTGGTTAGAGTGTGGTGCTGATAATGCCAAGGCTGCAGGTTTGATCCCCATATGGGACAGCTGCATATTCCTGCATTGCAGGGGGTTGGACTGGATCAGTGTTTCCCAAACTTGTGTCTCTAGCTGTTTTTGGACTACAGTTTCCATCATCCCTGACCACTGCTCCTGCTAGCTAAGGATGATGGGAGTTGTAGTCCAAAAACAGCTGGAGACCCAAGTTTGGGAAACACTGAACTAGATGATCCTCAGGGTCCCTTCCAACTCTATGGTTCTGTGATAATAGAACCATTATCACAGGAGGTGGGACCCCAGATCCACCTGCCCATCACAAGAGGTCTAGGGCAGCCATTAGGGAAGCAGCTTCCCGAGAGCACTGGGCTTGTTGCGTATTGTATTATACAGAGCTGTATTCATCTGACAGTTCAGTGAGATGCTGAGCTCAGTTGGACTGAGCACACAGAGAGCATTGGGACTTTCTTCTGACTCGGTTTCATTAGCAATGATAGCTGAAATGATTAAATACTAAAGGCACTGGATTTCTAGTGTAGGAGAAGGGAACTTCATTCCACGAGCTGCAGCAGAGCAGAGGTTGTATTGTGGAAATTTCCAAAACAAAGCAGCCCCAGATTCTGCGCCTAAGCCTCAAGATAATAAAGCAAATGGGTATTTAGTCTAATGCTGAAAGTGATTATATTGTTACTATGGATTTGCTGCTGCTTGAATGTAGTGATATGAGCCAAGGTTGGAGCTGAGCATCTCTTTACTTTGGCAACAAACTGAGAATTGCTGTGCTGTATTTGGCTTTATGGCTTCTGATGTAAAGGTAATTTGACAAGGAGCAAATGTTTGACCCTCCAAGCCAGATTTTTTTTTTTTAATGACTTTGGCTGGGTCTGCAAGCAGTTCCCCATCTTTCACAATCAAAGATGCTGTTGCATATAGACTATTTGCTCGAACATGCATGCTTTTTGAGGAACATTGATTTTCTTCCCTAGTTGCAATAAACCAGGGAAAGCTTTGAGAGAGCAGCACCCAGGGTCCTATATCTGACTATCCTTCTAAATTTTGGTCCCATTAAAAGCAGTGCAGAACAATCATTAAACTGATTGGCTACTCAATAAAAGTCTGAACAACCACTTAGGCCTATTGGCATAAAACAAAGTCTTGGAAGTCTGAAGCAAGGATGCCTGCTGAATCTTTGCTGGAAGAGCATTCCAACAGCATGCAACCAGTGACACTAAACACCTGACTTCTGGTTGAGGCTAGACAAGCCTTTGTAACTTGGGGAGAAAACCAACAGTGGTGGTCTATTCAGTGTTTCCCAACCTTGGGTCTCCAACTGTTTTTGAACTACAATTCCCATCATCCCTGACCACTGGTCTTGCTAGCTAGGGATGATGGGAGTTGTAGTCCAAAAACAGCTGGAGGCCCAAGGTTGGGAAACACTGGTCTATATGATCTCAGTGATCCAGATGGTGCTGAAGGTATCCTGGACCCAAGTTGTTCAGGCCATTGTATATCAACACAAGAGCCTTGAACCTGGACAGGTAATATATGAGTAGCCAGTGCAGACATGTTACATGCTATCAGCCATCTGCATCCATTAGTAGCCTAGCCACTGCATTTTGGACTTGTTGGGGCTTCTAGAAGCATCAAACTACCACAACAAGTATGTGGATTTGCTAGTAGGAAACTCCTGATTTCCCGCAACTCCTAAAGTGTATGTGCTGTGTATTAACTACAAGTGAATGACTTCTCTTTAGTCATTGGTTGAGCTGATGGGATGTCACAGAAGCCTGGAGACTAGAGTTGTCATAGCTCTGGTTTCACTTTATTGATCTGAAATGTGGACGAGGCTGAGCCCAGGAGCTCCATACGCACTGTACAGGCTTGTGCACTGGGGAGGTCACTTCAGTGCTGCTAAGATAGCTGTTTGACTCCCCCCTGTAGAGGTGAACTCCATTGTCTCTTGAGACAGATGGAGGCCAACAACATGTAATGCCATAGAGTGTTCACGAAGGGAAAAACAAGCATTAACCAAAAGGTTCAACACAAGGGGCTTTTGATAATAAAGTCAGAAGAAAAATTAAATATCAGGAGTGAATGAAATGGATAAAATTATAAAGTGGGTATCAAAGCACAGCTTGAATTGTATAATGAAGGAAGTAGGAAAAGAAGAAGGTCTTGCCTGTTTATAGATACTGCCAAATAAGAACATATTTTAAAGGTGTTTGCCACCCCCTTTGTGACTGCAGTGTCCTATTTTTTTAAATAAATAACCTCTAAATAGAGGTGAAATTGGAAGACTAAGTATCACCCCTAGCTGCTTGAATATTACATGTCAATTCTCCTAGATAGCTAATGAACATAACTTTTTAGAATCGGTTACCTAGCATATAGCATGAAAGGGACGCGGGTGGCGCTGTAGTCTAAACCACAGAGCCTAGGGCTTGCCGATCAGAAGGTCGGCAGTTCGTCCGTTGCTCGGTCCCAGCTCCTGTCAACCTAGCAGTTCGAAAGCACATCAAAGTGCAAGTGGGAAGGAAAACGGCGTTTATGTGCACTGCTCTGGTTCGCCAGAAGCGACTTAGTGATTCTGGCCACATGACCCATAAGCTGTCTGCAGACAAACACCGGCTCCCTCGGCCAGTAAAGCGAGATGAGCGCCGCAACCCCAGAGTCATCCGTGACTGGACATAATGGTTAGGGGTCCCATGAAGCGTATTTCTAGCCCTGAGTGATTACTAGCTGAGCAGCTACCAGAAGACATGCAATTCACATTACAAGATCACATACATTTTAAATGCTTGAAATAAAAAAAATCTCTTGCAGAGAATGTAAGAGACTGTGCTTGCGGTGGGAAATAATGCAGAAAGCTGAGAAGTGCTGAATCTCCAAAGTTTCCTGTGCATTTGCCCAGCCTTCTGTTGACTGGCGTTATGGAGCAAAAAATGATTCTATCACATTGCACCTTTCTTTGTTGCACAAGGCAAATCACTAGGGAATTAAGGCTATGGGGAAGGACTATAGTTCATTGGTAGAGCCCCTGTTATCCATGCTGCTGAGTAAGATTATCTTCCATGGTCTTAGAGGTGTGTCCGTAGGTGACTGTGGAGGCCAATTCTGGATCCAGACATCCTTCCACAGTGGGGAGATGCAGGAGGTCCTGAGTTCAAGCCCTGGTGTCTCCAGGTAATGCTGTGAAAAGATACCATCTAAAACCTTGGTTAGTTGCCAGTCAGAGGAGGTAAGACTGAGCTTGATGCACCAATGGTCTGACTCAATAAAAGGGAGCTTCCTGGTGATATAGATTTAGGGTAAACCCTAGAAATTAATAAATGCTAGGATTTTGGTTATTTGTGATATGAAGGGAGAATGCAAGCTGCAAAGGAATTCCTGGGCTCGCTTACGCAAAGCAACCTGGCTGAGCTAGAATAGCTGAGGGACATTAACAATACAAGAGAACTCCTTTCCCCCTTGCCCCAGGTGTGAACAGAGACGGGAGATTTGGAAGATTGCCAGGGTAACTGCCGGGGGGGGGGGGCAAGGGTTGCTGGGAGGAAGAAGAGCTGAGATCCATCTTGGACAGGCTTGAGGTTGCCTGCGCTGCTGCCATGAAATGACCACATCTGGACTCCCTCCATGCAGACTGAAGGTGTAAATAAACCATATTTCTTAAAGCCATGACAGTCTCTGAAGCATCTTCCATTCTCCAAAGGAGCACGGACCCTGTGTGAGTGAGTGCCTGAGACCCCCATGGGTGCTTGGCAGAGAGAGGGGGAGACACCCAAGTTTTGTAACACTGTGTTCCTGTGTTGTGGTTTAAGGACTGCCAGATCATGATCACAGGTTACTGCTTTTGTCTGGTCCCCATCAAAATTTATAAACCTAATTCTGTGAATGGCTTACCGAGATAAAAAAAGGATAAGCTTCATAACGTTAGCTAGACATGCTCCAGCATGTTTGTGCGCCTGTATTTAAGAAATGAGTTATTGGATATATTGGCATGGTCTTTCCTCCCTTGTAACTGATTAAGACTTAATTCTTTAAAATTTCTAACTAATGAGACCTGGAGGTTGTTTTTTTGGTGTGTTTTTAACCCTCTTGTCTATTGTCTGTCATTGGCTACATTCCAGCTATTTCAAGAAAACACGACAGCAGTTTTGGCAGGGATTACTAGTCCTGAGTGCTGAAGGAGCTATGAGCTATTCAGGGATGTGCTATAAAAATATGGTTGTGTATTTTCCTGTAGTGTGCAATAGACACTCCTCTTTTTAAGAAAAGGCCAGAGAAATATCCCATTGTCAAAGCTACTGCTTCAATTTAACTGTCTGCCCTTATTGGCACAAAAAGAAATTTCCCTGGCTTGGCCATAAATGGGAAGTGGGGAATTTTGGGGCCTATTTTTGTGACCAGCTCAGTAAGTAAGTTGGCAACTGAGACGCAGGAAGATAATTGACTCTCCTGGACCAAATCTATTACCAGTTTAGCAGTATGTAACTCCCTCCCTTTGTTGTTGGAATATATCCTCGTCTGATAAAAAAGCAGATCCGGATTATGCACGTTGCTTATATTTTCAGCTCCAATCCATGCCATTTCTAAGGGTTGCATAACAGTTTGGAGGTAAGGAGTGTGTGTCTTTCATTTCAAACTGAAACAATTAATCTATCTGGGAGAGGAGTAAGATGCAACTCCCCGCTGCAGCGGCGAAGGCACTGTGGGCAGACGAGATTTTGAGTGATTTAAATGCTTGTTCAACCTGGGTCTTTAAACTTAAAAAGCAGAAGTATCGCAATGTGTTTCCAAGGACAGAGGAGGAGTCCTGCCCATGTATCCCGATCGGCCTACCATTGGCTAGTTCTGTCTGGGAGTCATCCTTAATTGGCTTTCCGAAGGAGTGGATTCACTGAAACAGCATGCCTTTTATTGCTTTGCTAGTCGTCTCTATGCACCGACTTTCATTAAGGTGTGGATGACTGGGAGCTGATCCACAGAGGAGTGTTTTTTTTGTCTTCTTAATTTTGCAAGTGGTCTGGACAAGAGTTTCTCAGCTAAATTACCTGTGACCGACAGAAATGAGCTTGTACGGAAGAAGGGCGACCTTGCCTGTGGTTACTCCAATAGTTCTGCAAAAACGGGTAGGTGACTTCGGAGGCTGAGGGGCAGGGCAGGCATGTCTCTGTTTTGGAAGCAGAAGTTACCCATAAGTAGACTGTAAGTATTGCATCCAGTGCGGAAGGCATGCTGTGCATAAATTGCTGCCTTTCCTCTTAATTGAAATGTGGGATCTCCAGCCTTCCTGAGGATTTAGCATGTGTGCTCCCTTGCAAAATTATGCAGTTCATCAGTTGCCCTGGGAACTTGGGCAGCAGGTTGGAAATGACTGAAATAAATGGATAACTAAAAAAAACCCCGAACACATCTCAGCCTTTTTCTTGCTGCTGTTTCTGCTTTGATATGTAGATAAAGCCACTCCTGTTGTTTTAAATGTACTGACATTCTATAAGATGGTCACTGGAAACGAAGTAGTTTATAAGACCCAACAGAGTATTAGTTTTTATTTTTTTAAAAAAAGAGGCCTGGCTTGTGGCAGTCCCTTGTCTACGAAGTAGTTAGCAATCAGTCAGATGGGTGGCATATGAATAATAAAATTATTATTATTATGGGGTTTTAGTATTTTGATTAAGATTATGCAAGCAATGTTAGATTCTTTCCTCCCCTGTCTATAAGTGTGGTGATTTCTGTTCTTGTAGCCACTCCAGTGAAATATATTGCTGCTATAATTCATTTCACAGTGAAAACTGGAGGCGTTTTAGATACATAAAAAATAAAAAAGTCCTGTTTTATGTTTTGGCTGGTTTATTTCTGCACAACTTGGGGATCAAGTCGTATTTTTCCCAAGCTTACCAGAAATAACCAGCCAAAACATTCAACAGGGCTTTTAAACGTTTTAAAGCGGTATGTGCTGAATTTCTGCCTGTCATTAACCTGTTACAGGCCGAGAGTTTATTTCAGGAGAAGGAAAAGCCCCAGAAGTTCATAAACTCTTCATTCTACCTTTACTGAACTTGAAATCATGAATCTTCATAAAAGCTGAAGAGGGGTGGGTAATATTTGTAACGTGGGAATCAGTTTTCATTCATGATGAGATCTCTCAAATAAAAGTCGCACGAAATAACCCCGCTCCCAAAACATGATTCAAGTGCTTGTTAACTGATTCGAGGACATGTCCGGATACTTCACTTCCAATGCTGTGTTCCGCTGAAACTTCAGAACATGAATGATGGTAACAAGGTTGGACCCAGAGGGTGTTGAAGTGAGGTTTTGCCAGGCCCCGCAAACCAGCAGAAGGCTCTCCACCCAAACAGGCATGCCATTTCTATTTAGTACGGGGTGAGGGTGGCGCTGTGGGTTAAACCACAGAGCCTAGGACTTGCCGATCAGAAGGTCGGCGGTTCGAATCCCCACGACGGGGTGAGCTCCCGTTTTTCGGTCCCTGCTCCTGCCAACCTAGCAGTTCGAAAGCACATCAAGTGCAAGTAGATAAATAGGTACCACTCTGGCGGGAAGGAAAACAGCACTGCTCTGGTTCGCCAGAAGCGACTTAGCTGTATGCCGGCTCCCTCAGACAATAAAGCGAGATGAACGCCACAACCCCAGAGTCGGTCACAACTGGACCTAATGGTCAGGGGTCCCTTTACCTTTACGGGATATGCAAGATCAGATGCAGCCTAAGACAATTCCATGGCTCACCTCTTAGAAGGCAAGGGATGCTCACTGGGGATTGCTGTGCTTGAGGGCCCTCAGAATCTTAGATCCAGCACTGACTCGCACCATTGCACTGTGATACACAAATTTATTAGCATCCCTGTCTTTTCAAATAGTGTCTGGCTTGCAAGTTGTACTAATGTGCCATTGTACAAATGCATCATGTGCCCGACACTCTTCACAACTTAGAGCAGACTTGCCGAACTACAACTCCCATTATCCTCTCCGTTAGCCCTGCTAGCTGGCGCTGGTGGGAGTTGCAGTCCTGCCATTTCTGGAAGGGGCACATGTCCCCCACCCTTGCAATACTATTACTGTGTTATGACTATTTACTTAAGCCCTCTTGAGTTTAATGGGGTTTTACTCCCAAGTAAGTGTGTACTGCGTAGGATTTCAGTTTTAAACTCCACAGGCCGTACAACAATCCTGCAAGGTTGGTCGGTATATCTTGTAAGCTGTTCAAAATGCTGCAGGCAATATAGTGCTTTGCCTCCTAGTAGAATTGCTAGCTGACCGTAAAAAATAGTGTAGATTACTCCTGTGCCTTTAACCTCCCTTTGATCTACAGAAACCAGCAGGCGAAGCTTCCCACCAGGTGGAGATCAATATTGCTTGCCAGCTGCTGCAAATTGGATCACAGTTAAAGGCACAGGGCTTGATTCAAAAGTTGACAGCCCTGCCAGCCAGAGTGGTTATGGGCAGTGGTGTGGTTTAGATCAGGGACTTGCTCATTCTGAACTCTGTTCCAGCCAGTATCAGCTATGTTTTAAAAGTTTGAAGATAAAAACTAGAATGTGTGTCACTGGAAATTGGAGTAACACACCATTTTCTGCTTAAATGGGTTGTGGGTGCTGCCGATGTGTACCGTTATCCAGGGAGCTGTACTGAAACCAAAGCTATAGTTGGAAAGACCTCAAAGAGAGGCAGAATCCTGAAAAGAGAAATTAATGTGATGACAGCCTTTCCTAGTGAACTTCTGCTAGACCTAAACCACTGTTAAAATGAGGAAGATAGTATTTTAAGCAGTGGATTCGGACCTCTTAAAATGTGTGTATGCTTCTTGGATGACGGTGGTATTTGGTTCTCATGTTCTGGATTACGCTTATGCAAATAACATGTAGCAGTTCATTCTGTTGTAGAGTCGGGGTTTGATTTACTCCTGACCTCCATCCTCCCAAGTCTATAATACCTCACTCCTTTACTTCATTACAGTTAGTGGCGGTGGTTTGCTCTAAGTATTTGTGTGTATATGCCCAAACTGAAAGCAATTTCAGACAAGATCCTTAGTTATTTGTCTCAGATTTCTGTGCTGAGCTCAAGTTACCCTCTTATTCATTTGCATGATACTTTGTAAGATTGGACATACCATGTTGTTTGATTTGTGAATGGAGGTCCTTCTGGTTATACCATCACCAAGAAAAGCCTTTCAGTTTAGGACTTGGGGAAAGGCCTTCTCTGTAGTGGCACCCCAGTTTTGGATCACCCTTTCCTCTTAGGTCAATCTGGTGCCAACACTGGGCCATCTTTCATTGCTAGCTGAAAACCCCTGTCTTAATTCAGGCCTTTTGTCTTAGGTGCATTGGACCATGGAGGTGGTGTGGGGATATTTATGTACTAAATTGCAGTTGTTTTTTTAAAAAATGATTTTTTTTTAATTTTAAAAAAATTGGTTTGAAGTGATTTTTATTGTTGTGAGGTCATTTTAATGATGAAGGATAGGATATAAATGCTGGAAAGGAAACTAACTTTGTAACTTTTTAAATACTTTGTAAACCACTTAGAAGCCTGTTTTGGCATTAAACAGTGTGCAAATAAATAAGAAAGAACACTGCACCCTTTTGCTGAAGTGCACACATTTTTTTATCCAAAGGTCAGCAGCGTGTGCTTTGATTCCTTTCCTTTTTCTTTTCTGATATCTTTCAGTGACCTTCGTGGAGCTTTACGAGGTTTCATTTTTTAAAAAGGAAAGCTGAGCTAACAGCTATATTGTATGGGAGCAATTGCATGGAAAAAGGCACAATCAGTGAAAATGTTTTATATGCCCTTGAACAAGAACATGGTAATGAGCCAATGCCTACCACCTTCCTTGGCTTGATGAGGTTTCTACCTCTCCCTGCCGTCCGTCCCCCGCCCCCACTTAGATTTTTGATTTCTCTTCCAACCCCTCTGCTCATTTCTTCCAAATACTTGAATATTCTTCATATAGTAACCAAGGAAATTGGCAAGGCCAGCAGCATCCAGCGCTCATAATCCTCTTTCCTTGGCAGAACTCCCTGCCTTGGAAAGGGGGAGAGGGAACAGATTTCTTGCTATTGAGGAAACCGGCGCTCCATGTCTTTGTCCTAGTCTTCTCTCAAATAAATTAGGCTTCCAGAAGGTCAGAATCTAACCTTCAGACTGTTAACTTGCCTTGGAAGTATATTGGGCGGCCTACCGAACAGTTATTTCTGCCAGCAGTAAATCTTGACTGAGTGGACATTTGGATTCTTTTGTGGATGCAGATTGAAGAGAATTGTAGCCTAGAAACTGCACATAAGGAATTGCTTACAGACCTTTGGTAGTAAAGACTTTTTTTTTTTTTAATGCAGCACTGAAGCGACTTTGATGAATTATGTGTAAATGTGTGTTCTGAGTTTTTCTGTAATATCCCACAAACTAAACTTGATACCAAGATTCCTGAGGTCTAGACAGCTTTTCTTCCTGCAAGTTGTGTCCTGCATTTGAATCTCCTCTACCATTTCATGTGTGTGTGTGTGTGTGTGTGTGTGTGTGTGTGTGTTGTTAGATGCATGAGTTTTAAAAATTGCTTTAAAGATAGGATGGGAAATGCTTGGGCTGCTGCTTTGAAGTGTTTTAAAGAGGTACACATGATGCGGCTTTCCGCAACGGAGGCAACGCTTCTCTGTTTGCAAATGTTAGATCACATGTATCAGTGTGCTGAAACAGAGGGCAATGGGTGGAAACATGCCTCGTCATATCCCTTTGGAGGGCCCTTGCAGCAAAGGGCAGTGATCGACAACAAAAGTGTGAGCAGAACAACTTCCCCTCCTTCAGCCTGCATGTGCCCTGTGCCATCCTCAAATGTGCTCCAAAGAGTTGGCAGGGGAACCCCCAGCACAGATTTGGGGGACAGAGGGGGAGGAGAAATCCCCTTCCGCATCAGAGTTGTTCCGCTTTCACAAAGTGATGCAATGAATGCAATCTCTTGTGTTCTCTTCTCGTACGCACCCTTTCGTAATAACGGGCATTTTTGCTAATATAAAAACAAATCTCTTTCAAATCAGAACCAGTGAAGGTAGTGAAGGTCCTGTGTGAGTGCCTGGAGGCGGTTGGAGGATGGATGGCGGCTAACAGATTGAGGTTGAATCCTGACAAGGCAGAAGTACTGTTTTTGAGGGACAGGAGGCGGGCAGGTGTGGGGGACTCCCTGGTCCTGAATGGGGTAGCTGTGCCCCTGAAGAACCAGGTGTGCAGCCTGGGAGTCATTTTGGACTCACAGCTGTCCATGGAGGCACAGGTCAATTCTGTGTCCAGGGCAGCTGTTTACCAGCTCCATCTGGTACGCAGGCTGAGACCCTATCTGCCCGCGGACTGTCTCGCCAGAGTGGTGCATGCTCTGGTTATCTCCCGCTTGGACTAGTGCAAAGCGCTGTATGTGGGGCTACCTTTGAAGGTGACCCAGAAACTACAACTAATCCAGAATGCGGCAGCTAGACTGGTGACTGGGAGCGGCCGCCGAGACCATGTAACACCGGTCTTGAAAGACCTACATTGGCTCCCAGTACGTTTCCGAGCACAATTCAAAGTGTTGGTGCTGACCTTTAAAGCCCTAAACGGCCTTGGTCCAATATACCTGGAGGAGCGTCTCCACCCCATCATTCTGCCCAGACACTGAGGTCCAGTACCAAGGGCCTTCTGGCGGTTCCCTCCCTGCGAGAAGCCAAGTTACAGAGAACCAGGCAGAGGGCCTTCTTGTAGTGGCACCCGCCCTGTGGAACGCCCTCCCACTAGATGTCAAAGAGAAAAACAACTACCAGACTTTTAGAAGACATCTGAAGGCAGCCCTGTTTAGGGAAGCTTTAAATGTTTGACGGACTATTGTATTTTAATCTTTTGATGGAAGCCACCCAGAGTGGTTTGGGAAACCCAGCCAGATGGTCGGTGTATAAATAGTAAATTAGTACTATTATATAAAGTTTTAGAAAGTTGGTAAAGGGTGAAGTGATATTTAGACATTCTTAAAACAATGCTTTCATAATTGAATACCTCCAAGCTAGAACATCTGAGCCCACCTTACATACTGGGTCACGTCATTGGTATTATCCTGCACAATATTATCTGGAGCAGGGCTTGTCAACATGGTTTCCATGTGTGTAGCCCACAGAGGTCTTCCCCAGTGGCTACAGGGTCCCCTTGCTCATCCCTTCTCCTGATGAAATTAGGTTTGAAAGAAACATTCTATTGTAACCTGTAGAATAGGGTGCCATTTAGGGGCAAATGGGGTCCGTAATAGTTTCTACAGTTCGCAAATGTGCCCACTGGCCCGCAGAGGTTGGCAGCCCCTGATCTAGTCTGACTCACAGTAGCTCCAGAGGAACTTAAGCAAAGGACTTCCTCAGTACTTCCCATCAGGGATAAATGCCAAAGGGGGTTGCCTCTGTACACACCTGTGGTCCCAACTTTTCCATGTTACACATGTTTTAAATCATTGACAACCTATATTCAGGGCTTTTTTCCAGCCGGAACTCGCCGGAACTCAGTTCCAGCACATCTCAGGTGGGTGCCGATGCCATTTCAAGAGAACAAGGAAGTTGTTCAGGGTGAGTTCCGGCAACTCTTTTTCTAGAAAAATAGCTCCTGCCTATATTTATGTATCTGTTGGATTCCTCACCCCCACCCCAGTTATATCTATAGACGGTTCTTAAACCGGAAGTAATTGCGTCAAATATCGCACACAGAGCAATTGTTACAGAGGAAGGTTCTCCCCATGCTGCAAGCATAAAACAAAATCACCTGCTAATGAAACCAGCATTTTCACATTTTACACGTCTGTGTGCATCAGCTAATCTTCTTTTGCCTTTTTAACAGGTAATCAAAATATATAGTGAGGATGACTCTAGCAGAGCTTTGGAAGTACCAAGTGACATAACAGCCAGAGATCTGTGCCAGTTGCTCATACTAAAGAACCATTATGTGGATGATCACAGCTGGACTATGTTTGAACATCTCACTTCCTTAGGTTTAGGTAAGTACTGCTTGCTTCAGAAAGTGTGTCGTTTACAGAGATGTTGCTAGGGGGAGCTCCAGGTCTTTTGTGCTGGGCCTCGGATTGCTTGTTCCTCTTAATCTGCCCTCTTAATATGCTCAGAGACCTAAGTTTGCATTTATAGGTCACGGGCCTGTGCCTAAAGTCTCTAGGAGTCTAGAGCCACTGTTTGGTATGTTTCGCTGGGCGTCACAAACACACAGAAACACTTGCAAGCAATGCAGTACTAAGTAACTGCCCTACCAGTGCAAGGATTTGCACTTGTGCAATGGGAGTGCATGCCCCCAAATCTTTTATACTGGGGTGGGGGTGCAGGGAGAGGGCTGAAAGTCTTGCCATGCAAGTGCACTGTTAGGGCAGTTCATAGAACAGTAGAGTTGGAAGGGACCCTGAGGATCATCTAGTCCAACCCCCTGCAATGCAGGAATATGCAGTTGTCCCGTAAGGGGATCAAACCTGCAACCTTGGCATTATCAGCACCACGCTCTAACCAAACTATCCAGTTGCTTAGCACTGCATTGGATAGAAGCCTAAATATCATCCTATCTAGTGCTTCTTTTTTTAAGGAAAAAAGGTGCCAGTATTCACCATGAAGTTACAGTAAGTGGCACACTTTAAAAGGCAAAGGTAACTTTAAACCAGTGCTTTTCTCCTAGGGAAAAAAAGGTTCCGGTACTGTGTACCCCTGAGTACCCTCAGAAAAAAAGCACCAATTCTATCCTATCTTGGGGTGGGGGGGAGGCATTGTCTTTCACAGTTGGATAAGAATGCACAAGTCATCCAAGTATTTCCAGAGGTTTTTTGGGGGAGGGGGGGTGTATTTTTTCAAATAAAAAAAACAGCAGACTCCTAAATCCGTAAACTTGCATCCTTCATTGCACATACATCAGCCCCACTGCACAGAAAGCCAAAAATATTGCTGCAAGGACATTGTTGGCTGTGCTGCAGTTACAGTAGTGATAGCCTACTGCATATTTCAGTGTGGATAGTGAATGCCTTGTCTTCTAAATTACATTTTGTCCACTGAAGGAGACTTGTCGGCATCCTCTTACAGGGCCATAAATTATCCTGCTGAGATTTGATTTAAAGTCCACTAAAGCAATCGTGGGGAATTCAGAACTGCGGCTGTTGAACTTCTGAAAGCCCAGATCAAACCGTGCTATGCCAGCAGCGTTTGAGTTGTGCGGTTCTGAAGCTGTGTTGAATTAAGTAATAAGCGTGAAAGATGGAACTTTTACAGCTTGTGCTACATTAGCAATGCTTGCCCGGGCGTATTGGAGCCGCAGCTTGTCGTTAGTATAATCGCTTATGAGCGGTAAGATAAGTACAGATTTTAGGTGCCCAGTAAGCCTCAGATCTAATGCTGGCTTTAAGCGCTTTCACGTATTGCACATTCTTTAAAAATGCGCAAGGGGAACCTGGAGAGGGAATAGCATTCACCCCAGAGGTAGAACGAAAGACCATGCCCATCATTTGAGGTCTGGTGGGGGCAGAGAAGCCTGCCTCATGGTCCTTGTTGGCTGTGATGTCAAATTGGCTAGGGCTCAGTTCTGTGTATACACAGGTGGATTTAGGTACAACCAAGGAGAGCGCTTTTTCAAAGTCTGGTAAGCACTTGCCCAGCTCTGTGAAGCAGGCATGAGGGCTCTGCCAGGGTTCTAGAGTCCTCCTTCCCACAGCCGGGCAAGCGCTTACTGGGCTTTGGGAAGGAGTTGGGAGGGCTCTAGTACCCTGGCGGAGACTTGTGCCTCCTTCCTAAAGCCTGCAGACTTAAGGGTGCCCCATTAAATGTTCTCCTAGAAGTTCTCCTATTCATAGAATTACAGTGGTGCCTTGGTTTACGCACTTAATCCTTAAACCAAAGCGTTCTTAAACCAAGGCGTGCTTTCCCATAGTAGCGGGGGGGCTCAATTTACAAATGGAACATGTAAGGCAAAGTTCACAAACCAAAACACCTACTTCCGGGTTTGCAGCGTTCTTAATCCAAGTTGTTCATAAACTAAGCTGTTCTTAAACCAAGGTACCACTGTATAGAGGGACGCGGGTGGCGCTGTGGGTTAAACCACGGAGCCTAGGACTTGCCGATCAGAAGGTTGGCGGTTCGAATCCCTGCGATGGGGTGAGCTCCCGTTGCTCGGTCCCTGCTCCTGCCAACCTAGCAGTTCGAAAGCACGTCAATGTGCAAGTAGATAAATAGGTACCACTCCGGCGGGAAGGTGAACGGCGTTTCTGTGCGCTGCTCTGGTTCGCCAGAAGCAGCTTAGTCATGCTGGCCACATGACCCAGAAGCTGTATGCCAGCTCCCTCGGCCAATAAAGCAAGATGAGCACCGCAACCCCAGAGTCGGTCACGACTGGATCTAATGGTCAGGGGTCCCTTTACCTTTACCTTACCACTATATAGATTTGTAGAGTTGGAAGGGGCCCTGAGGGTCATCCAGTCCAGCCCCTTGCAATGCAGGAATCTCAACTAAAGCATCCATGACAGATGGGGCCAGCGGGTGTTGTAGTTCAGCAACATCTGGACGGGCATTGTGTTGCCTACCCCTGCATTACAGAAGTGAAATGTTTCTTTTCAGTAAGAGATGGCAAAAGACGTATTTGTGTTACTTACTAGCTCAGGAATAAATAATTCATGGTAGCTGTGCTCCAAACTCTCTTACGAACAGACCCAGCAGCTGTTCCAGTGGTTCATGAATAAAAGGCCCGAACCTATAAATCATCGCAAATTGAATATGGTGCTTCTATTTACTGCAATAATCACATGTCAGCTTTTGTAATGAGTGTGTGTGTTAAGTGTTTACACACCATGTTAATTATTAGAACATCGCTCTTTCTGGGGTTTTGCAATGTGGTGCCAGCTGCTTTTAACACTCTAATTTGTGCAGCTGTAATATGGCCAACATGAGCCTTCTAAAATCATTTCCGTTGCTGATCATTTTTGGTCTAAATTATTCCTCCCCCCCTTTTTTTGTGTGTGTGTGTGTTTGTTTGGCAAAACTTTCCCTTGTAAGTTTTCCAGGGTTTTTACTACATGGTTTCTCTTAACCCGGAGCTCCAAAATTTCTAAGCATCGAAACCTGGCCCCTGAAACATAAATGGAATTCTGGGCAATTTTTCAGCATGCCAGGTAGCTTATTATAGTTTGCATGTTCAAAATCCAACGTTTCGAGTATTCAGATTTGACAGATGTTTTGATTATTCGTGAGTTCTTTAAACCCCCCCCCCACAACTTTTCAATGTAATTGTCCACACGCTGTGCTGAATCAGAGGATCAGGCTAACTAACCCAGTGTTCCTGCTGCACTGCCTACATGTTTTCTACCCGTTGAAGAGGAAATTGTGAAGCGGGCTCAGTTCAGGCTGTGGGTGGTGAAAGATGCCTAGATCTCTTCACTGGTGCCAGTGGAAGTGCATTTGCTATTGCCGGGAATGTGGAACCTTGTGTTCCCTTCTTAGCAACCTTCCAAGGCCTGCATGTCAGTGGTGGCCAGGGGCCTGGTTCAAAAGTGAGCAGAACAATGAATATAAATGCTACCTTTGTGCAGCAGGCTAGATGCAGCTCTCTCTCTCTCTCTCTCTCTCTCTCACACACACACACACACACACACACACACACACCTACCCACCCACCCCTCTCTATCCTCTATCCAAGCACGCAAGAGGCCTTATATGCCTTTAGGCACCAGGCGAAAACCTTCATCCATAAACAAGTATCTGAAGGCAGCTCTGTATAGGGACATTCTTAATGTTTGATGTTTTCTTGCATTTATAATATTCTATTGAGAGCTGCTCAGAGTGGTTGCAGCAACCCAGCCAGATGGGCGGCAAACTAACAACAACAACAACAACAACAACCAGGCTTTGGGCTGATTAAAATTTTACACCCCTTTTAAAATGTTTTTGTGGGAGGGTGGGTTATTGGTTTGTTTGGTTTTTGTTGCTGTTGTTGTTTTTATAATGTGTTTCGTGTTTTTGTATTGCGTTTTTTATGCAGTGTACTGCCCCGAGATCTGCGGGCGAAGGGTGGCATGCGAATTTAATGAAGAAAAGTAAAATAAAAAAATAAGTATTATGAGAGTTCAAGGGCACTTTCCAGCCAGGGGGAAAGCACCCAATGAAAGTCTCTAGCAGGGTCAAGGAAGGGCTCCGTCCTGGGGAGAGGGGATTGTGGCACCGGGGAGAATTCAAAGGTTTGGGAATTTTGGCATCTGGCCCCTGAGTATGGGGTTCCTCACCCCTGACTTGCATGACCTGTTCGGTCAGTGAAACATTATGCTACTTCAGGTTGGTGGTAGAGCAACCCCTGGGATTTCTGCACCAGGTTAATTTTGTGTTCTGCTAGTGGAAGGCGCTTTTGGTACTGCTTCTCTTCTCCAGTTCCATGTACGGAAGCTGGTCAGATGGGCAGTTGAATCTTATTTTCACAGCAGCCTCTTCCATTGTGCCTCAGGGCAACAGGCTAGCTTAGGGGGCTCAGGGGAAGAACCTGCAGAGCTCACAGCTGTGTCCTCCAGGGCCTTCCTGCCACCGCTGCTCCTTGTCACCCGCAATCTGCTGCCTGAGGCAGCTTCCTCACTCTGCCTAATGGCAGGGCCGGCAGTGGATGGGAGTTTCAGGACTGCTATAAATCTAAGCTGTTAAATTTGCACAGTATAGCAACATTTCATTTTTATGCCACAACCCTTGCGATCTTTGGATAAAGGGTGGCATATAAATAGATTAAATAAATAAAGGAAAGGAGGAAAATATTGACAGTGTTTTAAACAACTTCACTGCTGCCTGTGTGAAGGCTTTGAGAGAGAGAGGGGGGGGGGTTAATACTTTCTTTTGCATATATGTGTGGAACGTAGATATGCCCACTAGGTGTCGCTGTTGTTTATAACTTACAGATACTAACTTTTAGCAAGGGACTCAAGTGCAGAATTTCAGTAATTTGTGGTTTCTACTGGCATTGGTTGTTCTTTAGTTTTTTGAATTAGTTGAAGGCTGAAATGGTAAAACCGAAGTTAACCATGTGTTTCATACTGGTCCAGGAGTTTGGCCATCATAACTCCCTTTAATATAGTACAGGATTGTTGTTGTTGTTGATTAGTATATTGCCCTTCATCCGAAGGTTCACAGCATAAAAATGTGGAAGGAAAGAACTATGTATGCCATTTTGAGGTCCTTGGGGGAGGTGGTATATAAATTCAACAAACCAGACCACAAAGGAGCATTCATTCAAAATATCACACCAAATGAACACATTTGCAACCCCCACCTTTCTTGTTTTATTGTCGCTACAGGTTCCGCCTTCCCACCTCCCAAACCATAGCTTCTTCTCGATTGAGATTCTCCCCAAACAGATGTGCGGAGAGTGTGGGGCTTATGTATTGGGAAGCAATATAACTACTCCCTGCCTAATTACATCGTTAATCTTCCCTAAGCCTCGCCCACGGGAATCTCAAATGGGGAAAACGCCATTCCACGAGACCTTGTGCATTTTAAAAACAAGACTATAAGTATGCTTGACCAGAGCCATTGATGCAAGAAACAAAAATAAATGGATTTAATTCATGGCTGACTATGATTAGATACGAGTTGGGTATAAGAGAGCAGATGGAGGGAATAACTACAGATAGCGCTATGCTGGAATCTGTCCTCCAGTTTCTCAAATGTCTTCTTCCCCTTCGAGAGAGGCTTCCATTTTTCTGCGTTCTCAGAGGGAACTTCAGAATTTCTTTAGAATTTCTGTGGGGGTGCATTTTCAGCTTTCCCAATTCTTCCAAGGTGGCCAAGAGGGGTATATGTGTTTTTTACTTTTGGGCAAATCTTTCCCCAGCGCTCTGGCGGGCCTTCCTGGAAGCTTGTGGGCACCAGTCACAAAATGGCTGCCATGGGGGCATGTCATAACACAAAATGGCTGCCACATCTAAAAGAGCAGGGAAGGAACCAGGACCACAAAATGGTGCAGGCATCCCTTTCCCTCACTTTCCCCTCAGTTGGGTAGGGATGGAAGACCACCAGCACACTTGCTCACAAAGAGAAGCCCTTTCCACATTTCCTCTGTTCAGAACAGAAGGGAGAGAAGATGCCTAACCCTGGCTTCTAGAGAAATGTAGGGGGATGTGTTCTGTATAGGAGAGATCAAGCCAGATCAGACAGGAAATGAGCAAGAAGACCACAAGTCTCTTTGTGCATTGTGGGGATGTTTACTGAAACATCCATGGAGCCCATTGCCAAGCAACAGTCCAGGTTATCCGAAGAGCTTCTAGAATGTTCTTTCAAGATGTGGCTTTCAAAAGAAGTACGGTTTGGCATCTCTTGGGCTTTGTTCCAGAGGCAGAATTTGGTGGAACTAGCTTCGGTTGTGATAAACGCGATGAAACACTCCATTAGAAACATATGGCGTAGAATAGGCTTGCACAAAACTTGAGGCCACGCAGTGAATGCAGCCTGCTAACTATGCATTGCGGGCTGCATTTCTCTGTTCTTCTTCCCTGCAGGCAGCAAAGAATGGGAGTTTTCACGAGTCCCTGGTAGACCACCATATACAACTGCAGTTAACTTGATAGGCCATTAGATGTATAGACCTGGCTTGGGGTCTGTACCATGAATTCTTTCTGATGTTCTATCACTCTTCTTTATTCTGGCAGTTTTGTTAATTGATTTTGAAGTATTGGTTGACCAAGAATGCTGTCGTAATTTTGTAAATTTGATGTAGCTTTTGTTTTTGTAGAAAATGGAAAATTGCTCAAACCATGTTGTAGATATCATCTCTCATTCCAAGATGGTGATGATGACTGTTCATTTAAATAATCCGTAATGCAATCAGATAAAGGGTTAATATACTCTCTTGAATATATTCAACATTAAAAAAAAAACAACCCAAAAACTTTCTGCACCTTCCAAACCTGCAAATGGTGGCATTTTCATAAATGTCACTTTGACATCCATGTAACCACACTTAAATGTCAGACCAGTTTGAAAGCTTTCTTTAAAGTCTTTAAAGAAGCATATTTTGAGACATGGCTCAGTCTTCAGCGTGGTTTTTCAATCTCTCTGCTGCCATGAAAATTAAATGTATTTTTTTGCAGCAAAGTGGCCTTCGTTATGTCAGGTTGATATCTACCAGTGTGAATTTATTTGAGCAAGTGTATGACAGGAGATGCGTGTGTTCTGCATAGTGACTTGCCTCGTTAACAAGACTATGGATTTGGTGCATCTCATTTTTAGATTTTCTCATTGTGGAAGGTTTGCTTGGTTTACTTAGTGAGGAAGTGGGGGGGGGGTGAAAGTATTAAATGAGTAGTACCTGGAGCCAGACTTGCCAATGGACAGTCTTCCATTACCAGTGTTGAAGAAAAATTCAACAGCCTGCCTGGTCAGCATCTGTATGTGGAATGGACCAGGGCTGCCATCTTGTTTTCTGCCTCAGGCAACAAAATGGGGCAGCCCTGGTCATAGTTAGATGAATATAATACATAGAGTGTCAGACATCTTTCACTGAGCCAAACTACACACATTGTCATACCCTTGGGGACATATTCATGCCAGCCCAGATGCAGGACCCAGCCTGTTTGTCCTTCCTTCCTTCCTTCCTTCCTTCCTTCCTTCCTTCCTTCCTTCCTTCCTTCCTTCCTTGTCATTCATTTCTTTCTTGCCTTCCAGCCCTTTTCAAAAGTTTCACAACAGCTGCTGTAGTATCATTACCTTGAGTGACTTATACAAATTCTTGCATTTTACCACTGGAGGTGAATTAATTTAGGAGAATTGCTAGGATTTATGTTTCTTTTATTACACAGAGAGAATAATTGAAGACCATGAAATGATGATTGAAATCCAGTCAAGATGGGGAATTGAAGAAGGCAATAGATTTTATTTTAGAAAAAATTATGCCAAATACGAGTTCTTCAAAAACCCCGAGGTAAGTCATGACTGTATATTGATTTGATTCAATTACTAATCCTTAATATTTAGGGTGGCTAGTCATCAGTTATGGCACCCAGTTAAAACCGGACTATTGCCAAGAAATGTAATTAACTGTACCATTGCATACACACATACACCCACACCCTGATAAGATGGATATAATTCTAGGCACTGAGGGTCAGCTGAAACAAGTTTCTGCCAAATACCTAACAAGGCAACACAGCATTATTAGAATAAGTGGAAGAAGTGGCAGGGCGTTTGGGCTCTGTTGAGATCCTTTATCTTACTTATTGCTGCTGCTGCTGCTCAAACAGAGTATAGCAGACTTGCAAATAGTTCTGCAAAGCTGTTCCCATTAGTACTAGCCCACGCCACTGCCTGGGTGGCCACATGAATGTTGCCCCACCCCCATATTCAGACATCTCCCCACTTACGTGGGGGCTGCGTTCCCAGGTACTGCATATATATGTGAAATTGTGTATTGTGGGGAACACACTCTTAAGAAGCCTGTAAACCTCTGGAAAGCCTTGAAAGTGTTGCAAAGGTTCCTGGCATTGCTAGCTGTTTTCCCACTCTTTTTGTGCCATTTTTGCAGTTTCCCCACTCTTTCCAGTCCGTTTTGCGCCTTTTTGCCCAGTTTAAATTGATTTGTTAAATTATTTCCTGGCGCCACGCATAAACGTGGTTGCAAGCATAAGTGGAGAGACACCTGTACATTCTACCTGAACGTGGCAGCTTTAGATATCTCTTTGAGAAGAAAACCCTGATTACATATGGCTCAACAGATCCACCCAAGTACTAATCCTCTTGATGTTCTGAATGCCGTGGAAGACCCTCTGTTTATTATCAGGAGTAAAGCATTAAGAACACTGGGTGTTGCCTTTAGTCAGATTATTTCTCTAGCTATCACTATTATCATTCATTTCATTTCTATAGCACTTTGTAGATTTAAAATCTCAGAGCAGTTTAGAACACATTAAAACATCAAATAAAACAATCCAGATAAAAACGCCACTGAAGAAACTCAAATATAAAGTGTAGCCCAGTTTTGTCTACTCTGGTTGTAACCACTGGTTCAGAGCCCAGGCAACTCTCTCTATTTGATCCTTTTAACTGGACCTGCCAGGAATGGAACCTGGGTCTTTCCGCATTCAAAGCATGTGATCTCCCACTGAGCTTTGGTTCTTCAGCGTATAAGCAGATGCTGTAAGGCCTTGTTTTCAGGCAAGGGTAACTACTGATGTTCTTATTTTACAAGAGGGCTCATAAACAGGGTATAAAGGAAATGAAATCTAGGCCTTCTAACTAAATGTGGTGTGCATCTGTGAATGTTTCCTGAACCCTTCTAGTACTTTTGTTTTTTCTTTAACAGACTTTCTTCCCTGCACACCTGATATCCCTCTCAAATGAGATCAATGGAGCCATGAGCCACACGCAAATACTGCAGGTGAGATGTTGATGTTTTAAAAACGGGACCGCTCAGCTGAGTGTGTCTGAAAATCTCAAGCATTGCCTTTGTTTGACAGAACAATAGGGCTGGCATGGCCCGGCACTGTTAAGAACGGCATGGTCCCTACCTATTCCCCAAATTTAAGTGCTTTATAAAACAAACCTCCTTCTTCACCCTCCCATTCTGTTCTACGGGGAGTTCTGGTTTAAGGATAGCCAGTGATGGCTGGTGCTCATTAGAAATGTTAAGACAGAAATCTGGGTGACCATCAGTGAATGGTATCTTAGCCCATGACAGGCAGAGCCAACTAATTCTAACTTTCTCCTCATCCTCTTTCCAGCTATAAGGGGCAACACTGAAACTAAGGAGGAGGAGGGAGCTGACATGTAGTACCGGTGGCATCGTGTGTGGGGGCACAAGGGCTGTTAGGGTGTGCATGCTTGCATCGCTGGGCTCTGTTGAAAATGGCTTCTCCATGTGAACCAGGAAGTGACCTCTCCAGACAACGGAACGACTATTTCCTTATCTCTGTGGCTGCGATCTCTTCTTGGATGACATGGATGCCATTAGACAGTTGAGCGTGCATGTGTACTCCATCCATTTCCCTCCCACTCCCCTCTGTGCAGCCCTGGGCACTGGTAACCCACGCTATGCCACTGGGTAGTACCACCCTCAGGACTGGTCTAAGTAAGGAGGCAGGCAGGTGTGGGCAGGCTGAGGTTGGTGGGGCAGTGCCCCATTCAGTCTTAACAGACCAGCCTCCACTGAATAGTTTTCACATTATTTCACCACTAGAAGTCATTTGAATAAGATAGCCTGTTCCATGTGCCTGGCAATCTGATTGTTCTCATAGGTGGGCTCCCAGACAGGAGTTGTGAAACAGGTTATTAGATGCATACAGACTTGGTTTCTTAGAAAATATATTTTTTAAAAAAGTTATTACTTCTGTTAGCATCAGTTATTTACATGCTAAAGAGCGGGGGTGGGGACGTGGAAAAAGATGTACAGTGGTACCTTGGTTTTCGAACTTAATCCATTCCGGGAGTCCGTTCAACTTCCAAAACCGTTCAAAAACTAAGGCACAGCTTCCAGTTGGCTGCAGGAACTTCCTGCACTCAAGTGGAAGCCACGTTGGACATTCGGCTTCCGAAAAACATCCACAAACCAGAACACTCACTTCAGGGTTTGCGGCGTTCGGGAGCCAATTTGTTCGACGACTAAGCCGTTTGGGAACCAAGGTACCACTGTATTTTTTGCTGTGAAGATCGGGTCTGCGCTGGCAAATGTAAGGTTGGCAAATGTTAGAGCTCAGTAAAACAAGTAAAATAAGAACAATAGCAAAAGCCCTGCTCTGCTGGATCAGAACAAAGGCCCAGCTGGTCCAGCAGCCTATTCTCACAGTGGCCAACAAGAAGCCTCTGAGAAGTCCACCAGCAGGACCTGAACAAAACTTTCCCCAGTTGTGATTCCCAGCTACTGGAATGCAATGGCATGAACTTCACTGGCAAGGCTAGTGGCTAAATAACAGCAGGCTACCATATCCTTAGGGACGCAGGTGGCGTTGTGGGTTATAAACCACAGAGCCTAGGACTTGCCAGTCAGAAGGTCGGCGGTTCGAATCCCCGCGACGGGGTGAGCTCCCGTTGCTCGGTCCCTGCTCCTGCCAACCTAGCAGTTCGAAAGCACGTCAAAGTGCAAGTAGATAAATAGGTACCGCTCCGGCGGGAAGGTAAACGTCGTTTCCGTGCGCTGCTCTGGTTCGCCAGAATCAGCTTAATCATGCTGGCCACATGACCCGGAAGCTGTACGCTGGCTTCCTCGGCCAATAAAGCGAGATGAGCACCGCAACCTCAGAGTTTGTCACGACTGGACCTAATGGTCAGAGTTCCCTTTACCTTTACCTTTTTAACATATCCTTAGTAACATTAGCAGCGTGCAAAGTGTTTTCAGAGTGTGTGGAAGCTCTGAGGTCCTTTCGCGAAAAGCTTAGCAATATAGGAAACCAAATAATGTGTTCCGTTTCAGTCAGATTAGCAGCTGAATTCCCACAGGCTTCTGAGAACTCACACTCCTCACCTGTCAGCGCAGTCCGAAGCTCCTCCAGAGCTCCCACATATGCACAGGAAGGAGTAGCTGGATAAAGGTCTGTTCCTGTGGGATTCAAAGTGGTATTTTTTCCCCTTTCAGATGTTTTTAAGTTCCAGTACATATCCTGAAATTCACAGTTATTTACATGCTAAAGAGCAAGGGAAAAAAACCTGGAAAAGGATGTACTTTTTGCTGCGAAGATCGGGTCTGTATTTTTCCACTAAGGGGACGTCAAAGGTAAGGTTGGCAAATGGTAGAGCTCAGTCAGTATGCATCATATTCTCTCCACAGTAAGGGATAGTTTTGTACTCCTTAAGGCCTCTTGAAAAAGCCAAGCTCCCCCTCCCTCAGGTTTTGTTGATGATGCTGAAAAGAGAAGAAGACATTTATGGTGCAGGCAAGCATGGAATGGGCTGGGAGGTTTTGTTTGTTAATATTTGAATAAATGAAAGTGGTTTTTATAACTTGCAGAGTTAACTTGCAAAGTGAATTTTTAGCATGTCTCTTTTAAATAGGCTGCTAAACAACTGTAGGGCACTTAGTTGGCGAAGGCTAGCATAGGCTTTACACTGGTTTTGGTTGTAAGTTGCTCTGAGTTGCCTTTGGCAAAAGAAAGTGACTAATAAATTCACAAGGGATAATAATAAATGGGTGTTGATCTAATTTTTTTCACTTCAGAAAAGTAAGTTGTTGCACCTTACATTGAAACACCTTTCTTTTATCATTTAGATGCTGACTTGGGGAATTATATACTTTAAAGAACGGTCTCTCCCCCCCCCCTTTTTGGTGTAAACAATTTAAGATGTCCGTAATAGTTTTATATTGCTCTTCCTTTTAGGAGCCAAGGCACCTGCAGCTTTTCAGTGAATTCAGCAGTAGTGACATATATGTGTCTTTGACAGGCAAAAAGATATCTGGAGTGCCAGTCAGCTATGGGTTCTGCTTTAAGGTAAATGCCTAACCGTTTTGATAATAAATAAAAGATATTTTTTTGTGGGGAGGGGGAGGATTTATTTACTTCCGTTAAAAATTGGCACCAGGGAAAATAATATTGAAATTAAATTAATTTTTAAAAAAATGAAATTTTGATTATGAAATGGGAGAATTAGTGGCCTTTATTTCAACAGGTATTGCCTTCAAGATATGAATTAATGCTAAAACAATATGCTGTGGCCTTCTAGCCTCAGAAAGCAGGAGGAGCCAGAGACCTGAAACAACTTTATGCAGAAAGTGAACAAAATAGGACCTGCTGGGTGACAGCAATTCGGTTGCTTAAGGTAAATGCCCCCTTCTTCTATTAATTGTCTTCGCCAGTTACTTCTGTATACAAAATGCCTCGTTCCTCTTTTACAGCCTCTGGGTAAAAATGGTATTTTCAATCTCCTTAAGCTCTGTGTTTTCTGTTTTTACATACATACTTTTATACCCCACGCTTGCCATCATAAATTTTATGTTTCCAGGGCAGCTGGCAGTGTAGTAAGAAACAATAAAAATAGAAAATGATCGAGCCTATAAACTAAGACAGCAGCCTAAACAGCGACAACCCATGCAAATAGACAGTAAGATAAACTCTTCTTAAAGTTAAAAAGGGTAACCTTAGCAGTTCTTAGCAGGCTTACTTGCCAATACAGGTGAATTTTACAGTACGATTAAGAGGGAAGTTTAGAAATTATTTCACATGCCATGCTAAACAGTCCCCCAATCCCCAGGGAAAATTCCCATGGGTTGCAGAGAAAATGGTGAATGGGGCAGATCCGGGGCCATGAACTCTGTTTTGTTCCTGGAAGGGGGGGGGGGAGGATCCAAACCTATATGTCTGGCTACTGTTGGAGGAGAATGCTGGTGTAGGTAGACAGTTTGGTCTAATCCAGCTTTTCTGTTCTTAAATATTTTTTAAAACTCCCTGCAAAGGAGTGTCAACATCCTTATCTTGGAAACAGAAAAGTAGCTACCTACTAATCACTTCAAAGCTTTTTTTTTTTTTTTTTTTAAGGGGGCGGGCAGATTATGGAGAGAGGCAAAGTGTGATGGAAATTACCCACTTTGTGGTTGGCACAATTCACCACTGAGTACTTTCCGACTGTTGATCTTGAAATCCACAAGACTGTAATAGCTCTTATCCTTCTTCTTTGTTTGTAGTATGGGATGCAACTTTACCAGAATTACATGCACCCCTATCAAGGTAGAAGTGGGTGCATTTCTCTGAGCACACCTGTGGTAAGTACTTCTCAGCTCATATGAAGCAATACCGATCCACAAAACCTGGCCTGCTCCTTTCTCCCAGCCCCCACCGTGCCCCAGTTATCCACCAGGTTTTCCATAGTATTTCAAGAGTATTACATTATGCTGTAATTTGTTCTGAGGGCATCCCATTACCTGCAAAGATTTATTTAGTTGATACTATTTTAATTCATAGTGTTTCTGTCAAAGATGTTAAAACTAACCGTAGCTCCCTGCTCCCCTTACATGAACCATGCACAGGATCATATGGATGAACCTCAGTGAGATGCTTTCGTCCATTTTGATATGTGCCTGTATCTTAGCAGCTGCTGGAAAAAAAGTATTTGGGTTGCTTCTATATAGAGTGCAATGCAAGCTCAACAAAAGGTGGGGAGGACAGTGCCTATATCTCTGAGCTAGACAAGCTTTGGGGGGGGCAAGGCCCACATGTAGTGGTAGGTAAAGGGGGGTACAGTCACACACACACACACACACACACACACACACAACCTCACACATGCGTATAAACACGCACACACAAAATTTCCCACCTCTTGCACACACATACAGTGTTTAACCTGCCTCACAGTGCTCCTGATGCCACCAAGATAGTTGTCTGCAGTGATTTTGGCTATACAGTGGTACCTTGGGTTACAGACGCTTCAGGTTACAGACTCCACTAACCCAGAAATACTACCTCAGGTAAAGAACTTTGCTTCAGGATGAGAACAGAAATTGCGCAGCGGCGGTGGCAGTGGGAGGCCCCATTAGCTCAAGTGGTGCTTCAGGTTAAGAACAGTTTCAGGTTAAGAACAGACCTCCAGAACGAATTAAGTTCTTAACCCGGGGTACCACTGTATGGGGAGCAGTGCTGTTGTCGGGTGAGATGTTTAATGTTTCCCAGTGGACAAAAGGCTACTCTCCCTGTGCCGAAATCAGTGGTGCCAGCTGGCTGATGATACCCCACCTGAAGTGATGGGACCTAGAGTGACCGAGAGCTACATCTAGCTCATGTGTTGCCCACCTGTGCCCTCTGTGGGCCATCTCTCTATTCACTTAGTTACAGGGCTCAGAATAAGCTCTTAGAATCCATCACGTTCCAGCAAGAGATATGGCAAGACCACTTAGCTGCCGGACATAGATAATTCTTTTTACCACTTTTGACATCATCCTAATACCATTTAAATAGGTGGTCCTCCTCAGATAGGCGTTTATTTCTTCTTTTGCTTCCCACTGTTGCAGGGGCTGTCAGAAAGTTATCTCGCCCATTTTTATATTAACTACCGTAAAATCTTCCCCGTAGATGTACGAGTAGAATTGCTATGGTGTCGAATAAGCAGAGAGCAGAGTGTAAACCCTCTTATATATATGAAATATCTTTTTTCTGATCTTGATAACTGGATAATCCCTCAGGACATATTTATTGCAATATATATACAGAACACTTTTGCCTTATTCTTAATATACTTTCCAACTGGCTAATCAATAGATGCAAAGATTATTATTGCTCTGAGAGTGGCTCAGGGAGAAGCCAAATGCTGTTTCTAAAACAGAAATCTGAGGAGATATTGTGAAATGTTTCGGTCAGTAATGTTTTTAAATGGATTTTTTTTTTCCTTTTCCTTTTTGCAGAGAAGTGTTTCAGAGAATTCTCTAGTGGCCATGGACTTCACAGGACATAAATCCAGAGTGATTGAAAACCCCACAGAAGCCCTTTCAGTTGCAGTGGAAGAAGGATTAGCATGGCGGGTAGAAAAAAAAGTTCATTACAATGTTTTTTTCTGTTGGTTTTTTCCCCTTTCTTTCTTCTGAAATATTTACGATTTTCTTTCTTTCTTCCCACGTAGAAAAAAGGGTGTCTGCGACTTGGTGCTCACAGTAGTCCCAATACTCTGCAGAATGTGTCATCAAATATAGGTATGTACCATTCAGTGGGTCTCATGGAATGCAACACTATTGTTGTACACAAAAATGATCCTAGTAAGAATTTTCCCTCCCTTTCTTCCTGACACTTCAGCCATACACAGTTCACAGCCGTGGTTTCACCATAAGATCTCTAGAGATGAGGCGCACCAACTAATTTTGCGACAAGGACTGGTAGATGGGTAAGAGTTCCAACTATTATTATTATTATTATTATTATTATTATTATTTTAAAATTGGACTAACTGTTAACTGCTTGAGCAGTCAAATTGTCCCCATGAGTCGCAATGATAAAACAAAATCAGACATAACAGGCATATGCTACGCTAGTGGCTGCCTTGAAAGCATGTACAGGTGGTCCTAAATTTGGTGAGAGAGTTTGTGGCACCAGCTTGGACGTCACTACCTTTCTGGATACAGTCATACCTTGGAAGTCAAATGGAATCCGTTTCGGAACTCTGTTTGACTTCCAAAATGTTTGGAAACCAAAGTGTGGCTTCCGATTGGCTGCAGGAAGCTCCTGCAGCCAGTCGGAAGCTGTTCCGGATGTTCGGCTTCCAAAAATTGTTTGAAAACCAGCACACTCACATCCCGGTTTCAATTGCTCAGGAGCCGATTTGTTCAGGAGCCAAGGCGTTTGAGATCCAAGGTACGACTGTATTTTGTGGTTTCCTAAATTTAGTGTCCTTGATTAGGACACTATACTTCTGTTGATGTAGCCTAGAATAGCAACCCACCCTAACAGAACCACTGAGCCTCTCTTGACATGTTTGGCCCTGCCTCTGCGTTCCCATTATCTTGCTTGGCAAACGGTGGAATTGGGACCACAAAGTTGCTGAGATAACACATCGATCTTGGATAACAGGTGAATGTTTGGTTCGGGTTTCATTCTTTGGCCACTAGATGGAGTGATGAAATACAGTGATCTTAAGAGAGTTTGAGAATGCATTTATTTATTGCTGTCACAGATTTGCCACTTAAGTAGGTAAAATAATGTCTCTTTGCCATGAGCAAGTACTTATTTCTGCCCCTAAACTTTGATGCTTCTTAGGAAAGCTACAAAACTTTAACAGCAACTCACTGCTGCCAGATTTTCATACTTGTTTGATACTTGTTTCTTTTCCTTCACCTCCTAGTGTTTTCTTGGTACGGGGTAGCCAGAGTAACCCCAAAACCTTTGTGCTGTCACTGAGCCATGGATTGAAAATAAAGCACTTTCAAATTGTACCCGTAAGTATAGCCAGCAAGTTTGTGGACCGGTAGTAAATTTTTTCTTCAATGGTTTTTATACTACTGCCAAAACGGTGGCATGCCTCTTGGTAATTCATTCTGTTTCTAATGGCTAAAACCTGCTGCTTACAGTTTTCTGTGAAATAGGGATGGTTTGAGAATTAAAACCTCTCACACATGAAAATGGAATTCTAATGGAACTCCTTATGATAGTCTCTGCATTTTCTTAAATCCAAATGCAAGTGTGCGTATGTATGTACACAAACACACATTATTTTGAGTGTTATCTAGTTTTCAATTACGGTGTTTTGCCCATTTTAATTAATTAATTAATGCAGTATTGTGAGTTTCCTTGTAAGATTTGTTTCCCCCTAAAAGGTAGGATAGAAATCTATTAAATAATACGTGTGTGTGTTTGTGTGTGTGTGTGTGTGTGTGAGAGAGAGAGAGAGAGAGAGAGAGAGAGAGAGAGAGAATATGAATGTATTGTATATATGCTCTCTTTCAGATTATAGGCCTGTCATTCTAGTTTTATTTTTCTCCCCATATGTTTTGAGTGTCCTAGGACTTGGTAGAATCTGTTGAGAGTCAACAGGCAAGGACAACTTCCTTATATTTTATCAGAAAATGGGGCAGCGTTAGTAAGCAAAAGAGGAATGCTTTAAAAACACAGTGAGTCAGAATGAACACTCAAAAAAGGCAGGTCTTTACCACTATATTAACACAGCAATGCTATAATGCCTGCTTGGAAGTAAGTCCCATTGAAGGCAATGGAGCTTAATTCTAGGTTAAGTACTGTATTTTTCGCGCTATAGGATGCACTTTTCCCCCTCCAAAAATGAAGGGGAAATCTGTGTGCCTCCTATGGGGCGAATGCAGGCTTTCGCTGAAACTTGGAGAGCGAGAGGGGTCGGTGCACACTGACCCCTCTCGCTCTCCAGGCTTCAGGAAGCTATCAGCAAGCCTGGGGAGCCCGCGGGAGTTCCCGCAGGGCTCCCTAGGCTGCGGATAGCAGCCTGCTGCCCGGAGCACGGGGCGCGCTGAAGCCGCGGCTGGGGGGGGGGAGAATAATTTTTTTTCTTTATTCCCCCCCCCAAAAAAAAAACTAGGTGCGTCCTATGGGCCGGTGTGTCCTATAGGGCGAAAAATATGGTAGGTATAGTTAAGCAGCCGAGTTTTGCACCATGAAAGGCTAGAATGGGCTACTGGAAAACATTTTTAAAGGGAAGGACACCCATGTGCTTCATTTCCTTTGCCTGATGCTCCTCTTGGACATGGGGATGGGCGAAATGGAGCTATCCAAGGAACGCAGGCCCAATTTTGCAGATGCTGGAAGTCTGCCCTGTGGCTTTCGAGACTTTGCTCATCCCTCCTAATATATTTTCAGCAATATCAGATCTCTGGATAAGCTTCCCGCATTGTGCCATTCTTCTGCCTGGCATATGCAAGGGCTTCCAGAGTTAAAGCAAAGCGTATTCAAATCTATCTCTTTGTTTTCAGATTTATGGCTTACCTTCTTGCCTCAAGGTGAGAAAGGCAAATAATATTAACCAGTAGAACATCACAAAAACGAAGAAGCAAATCAGTGACAATGGGCAAAAACCTTCAAAGCAATATATATCCCCTTCTTTATTATTTGTCTTAGAACTGCAGCCTTTAAGTGATTAGCTTCCAGTGTTTGTTGAGAAGCTACGGCACATACAGAAAAAGAGGGGCACATCTTCTTGTTGCCTTGGCAACACAAGGGTGTGCTTCCTTCCCCCTGCTCACCCCCCCTGAATGGGCAAACGTTACTCAGTTTTGCAATGCCCCCTCCAAACTTTTTGCAACATGGAGATCCAACATCACAGCCTGCAAATGAGGCTCCAAAATAATGCGACCTGATCTTTAGGTGTTGGAGAATCTAAAGTCCCAATCTACACTTGGTCTTGATGTTCTTAGTGGCAAATGAGTATCCACCTAACCATCATCGCAAAGGCTGGATGAATGAAATAAGGATTGCAGAGCACAATGGAAATTATTGTTGATGTGGTGTTTCCTCTTCTTGCAGTTGGAAGAGGAAGGCAAGCTGTTTTATACGCTGGATGATGGCCACACCAGATTTTCTGATCTCATTCAACTAGTGGAGTTCTACCAGCTCAATAAAGGCATCTTACCTTGCAAGTTAAAACATTACTGTGCCCGAATTGCATTTTAACCAAAATGTTAACACCTCACCAAAGCCTCGTAGGATAGAAAGGCTGAATGTTCCTTTTGACAAAGAAGTTTTGTAAATGAAGGGAGTAAACAAAAAGCCAGTGAATGTAAATTTCAGCTTGCAAAGGAGGATTTGTATTCACCATAGCAAAACAAAATCCAGTACTTTCGTGTTAGAGTTGGCTAATCAACAGTTGATCTTCCACAAAATGAATCTGAAGCTGAAATTGTAACGCTGCAATCCTAGGGAGTATTTTTCAAATGCCAATAAATGTCTTTTTCACTAGTTTCCTTTATCCCTTTCAAGGTGTGTCTCATTTTAAGGCAAATCCTTTTTACACAATTATTGTAAACCATAAAAAAGACGCAAGCATGGTGGTGGGGTGCAGTGAGACCAATCGGCATGCCGCACATTTTTTGCACTGTATTTTTGGATTCTGTTTCAAAGTTTGCCAGTTGAATCTTCAACAGATTTGGAAAATGGTGGGAGTAAAGTGAAAAAAATTTGGGCAGTAGACTGGTGCACAGTTCTTTTTTTTTTCTTTCATGGAGAGATCATGGGTGAACAGAAGCACGCATTTGTGGAAAGGGTGAGGAGTAATGACGTCGTCCAGTGATGTTCTTAGTTGGGGCACCCACTGCTGCTGGTGTGAATAATAGTGTGACATGCTGGTACAGTGGTACCTCAGGTTACATACGCTTCAGGTTACATACGCTTCAGGTTACACACCCCGCTAACCCAGAAATATTACCTTGGGTTAAGAACCTTGCTTCAGGATGAGAACAGAAATCGTGTTCCAGCGGCACGGCAGCAGCAGGAGGCCCCCATTAGCTAAAGTGGTGCTTCAGGTTAAGAACAGTTTCAGGTTAAGAATGGACCTCCAGAATAAATTAAGTACTTAACCCGAGGCACCACTGTATATTGCTCAAAAAGCCACAGGTCCATAACACAGCAAGTACTTCAGCGGGAAAAGAACGTTAGCAAATGGGACAGAAGCACTGGTATTATAATCAGGGAAACTTAATGCAATATTCCCCACTTCTTTTTTGTTTCTGAAACATCTGGAGGCACTCTCTTTTTCCCTTCAGCCCTGCGCTATCATTCCCTCTCTTTCCCCCTCCCCGGCCTAGCTCAACTCCTTCTTGCTGGAGATTTCTCTGAAGCCACCAAGACAGGACATAACAGATATATTTAAATACGCACGCAAGCTTTCAGAGGTTAAACACTTGATGGTCTGTGCATAATCAATGTGTACGGTAGACCAATTATGATAGCTTTAATGAAATGCATGAATATTTAAAACTTAATGGATCTGACTTTGTAGTCGGCCTTACAGCCCTTTCTTAAGACATATGAACCAATGGTAAATGTTGGCCTCAGGAGGGCAGCAGCGTGCTGTGGAATTTGCAGAAGGCCCCATTGTTTTCCTGTCAGCTCCCAGAAACAGCTGTGGCTTCCTGGTCTCTGCGCACCTTCCGAAAACCCAGCGCTTTTTCTTCCTATAAATTATTCACTTGTTCTGTACCAATTAGTTCTACCAGTTGCAAGGTTTGTTATCAAGTTAAGCTTCAAGACAGAACCTGAATTCAATGAACGATTAAATATTTATTAACGCAGATGATTAAATATGCAGATACTCTCTGAAGCTTGTTCTTGGAACCATTCTATTACCTTTTTCAAAAAATACTAATGATTTGTATAATTAATTTTTTTATATATTAAGTGTGGGGGGGGAGCCTGAAAGATTTTATAAAAGCAGAACTGAGAGAGTTTTCAGGGGGTCAGAGGGTTGCAGGACATTAAAATGAAGACTGAAATGCTACGAAGGTGGGGATCCTATTCAAGGCTCCAAAGTTAGTGTGTGTGTGTGTGTGTGTGTGTGTGTGTGTGTGTGTGTGTGTATAGATAGATAGAGAGAGAGAGAGAGAGAGAGAGAGAGAGAGAGAGAGAGAGAGAGAGATGGTTCTCAGATGAGCTCCTTGGGAAGCTTTCCCTATGATCGTTCCCTATGATTGCTAATTGTTCCACTGTTCCACTGATTGCTAATTGTTCCACTGTTTAGCAATTTTTGAAGACGGCTCAGTTCATTCCATCGCAATTCATACTTCAGAGAGGCGAGAGAGAGAGAGAGAGACTTACATATGTAAGAGTACCTACAACTCTAAATGTGTATCTTTTTTTCTGTCACCACCTTAGCTTTTACGAGTAGAAGAATAGTTCTGGGGGATACCAGTCTTAATGGGAGTTTGTGGAGTGATACAATTTTTAAAAACATGTTAGGAATCCTGTAACGCTGCCATATTCTTCTGATCTGTCGCAGGTCTTACAAGTTCCATGCTTCGTCTGTCTTGGCAGCTAACCTTCTCATCTCAGAATAAGGTAGAACTATAAGTCTAGTCCTAAGAAAATAAGAATATTTCTTATCAGATCTCGAGGGGAGGGGGAGCTCTACATTTTTTACGTTCACAACGGGGTCTGCCAAATTTCCTAGCCTTTATCCCGTCAAGTCATGTGTCACCAAATGTCTCCTTTAAACCATAATTGCTTTTAACAGGAGCGGAAGAACTCCTGCACCCTTTGAGAAGAGAGAGGGTGGGAAGATTATGGGATGGGGGAGGGAATGCCCTCTCTCAGGCACTTGCAATATCTGTACTGCATTTCACGCTTTGGTTCGCTTCACCATCAACTTTTCGAGAGAATGCTTTGCAAACAGCTGCTAACAGGCGAGTGTCACTTACATATTTTGATTGATTGGTTTCCATTCCAAAGACTTTGGGATAGATCACAGTGCCAGCAACAGACTAGCCTCTCTGCCTTCAGGTTCCAGTGCCAGGAAGACAGGAATAGGCTCTTTTCAACTGAGTTTTGTAATGCTGCTTATGTAACAGTACTTGTACATTCAGATATGCATGGAAGCTGTTCTGCTGGTAGCCGCCCAGAGTGGCTGGGGAAGCCCAGCCAGATAGGCGGGGGATAAATAATAAAATTATTATTATTTATGGTGACTAGCCCAATGACTATCTACTAGCTGAGGTTAAATGGGAAATAGCATATAGTTTTAAAAGCTGATTTTATGAATTAGTAGGCAGCTTAAACAACAGGAATCACAGGAGGAACGAAAGGGCAGCTTTCACAATGGAGGAGAATAGAAAGTGGGTTCCTCAAAGATATGTATTGGGATTGGTGCTATTTCACATACTCATTCAGAGCCTAATTTTGTGGATGACGCCAAATACTCACAGTGGCGTAAACCCAGAAGGATGGTGAAGAGCTCCCAAAGGCTTTCTCCAAATGGGGTGAATGGGTAGCAAAACTTGCAAATGCGGTGGAATATCAGTAAGGTGATGGATGTTGTGACAAACAATTCTAATTTCACAGATACATGGGTAATAGCAGAGACTAATTCAGATAGAGATTTTTGGTTTGTGACTAGCTCACTAAGAACATGAACTGGGGCAAGGGGGCAGGGCTGGATTAAGACTTTAGAGGCCCTAAGCACTTAAAAGATTTTGGTGCCCCCATATATATCCAATTCAAAATATAAATGCATGACCATCCGTGGACCAAGTGCCAGCTTACTAGTTACCAGATTCTATTTTGTTGAATTCCCAATATTAATGTATACGGTCTATATCTATTACTACTATTTTGTGTGTGTGTGTAATTTTCTCATTTATTGTGGGTGCCTTTTCTTTCAGCTGCACCATATGGTCCATAATAAATCCAGCAATGGAAAATTTCTGTGGTGCCCCCCAACTTCCCATGATGCCCTAAGTATGTGTTTATTTTGCTTAATGGTTAATCCAGCCCTGGCAAGGGGGATGATGACGACGATGACGATGACACGTTACACTAAATGTATATGTTCAGAGGTGACAAGCCACTAGGCATCAGTTGCTGGGAAGCAACAGTGTGTCCTGCTCGCTGGAGTATTTGGGTTGGCCACTTTGGACAGCGTGATAGGTAGACCTTTTTGCCTGGGCTCAAGCAATAGCCAAGTTGGAGGAGGAGGAGCCAGTTGAGCCCAGGGCTTTTCCAATGCAAGCTGAGAAAACAGCACCAGATTCCTGATTCTTCACCCAAGGTGGATCCTAGGTGGGTACTTCAGCTAATGAGCCAAACACCTTCCACTCCACAGTTCTTCCTCTCTCACTCAGGGAGTGTGCCAGGTGAGGAGCCAGAGAGAAGAAGGGCTTGCTTTCACGGCAGGTAGTCTAGCCTAGCATTTGAGTGGAGGAATTCATAAGGCGGCAGTCAACTTCCAGCTTCTGTTGGGCAACAACCATGCTTAGAGCTATCCAAGGTGCTGAAACAGCTGTCTTATCTCCCTGGGCTAAAGACAGGCCTGGAGAAGCTGATTCCTCTTAGCTAAGAAAGTGACTTAGATTTCTCGGAAGGCAAAGGCGCAGATATTTCTGCAATATCAGGCTGGGCAGGACGTTTCCCATACTGAAGTCTATTGACATGTACAACATCTTAAGGGATGGAATATAAAATATTCTGATATCAAATTGGTCCTGGAGATCTTGAAAAGCTCAGAGGTGGTAGTAAGAGAAAAACAACAGCAGAGAACTAAGGTAACAAAACACATCGGGGAGGAAAATCCCTCTCTGCTTTCATAATACTTTCATAATCTCTCTGCTAACCGTCATCCCTTGGGGAAAACAAGCTGAGGACAGAATGGAAGCAAAAAGGGAAATAATTTCTGATATGCAAATAGGCTATTTCTTGCCCTTCCTGCCACCTGAACAATGTGATTTGCTACCAGATAACCCTTGGTAATAACTGTCAATTTTACTTCTTGGGCAAATGATACATTATTGCTACTTTTGTCACATAAACATCAGTTCTGGATCTGCTCTTTATTTTTCACTTGAACCGAGGCTAACTCCTTATTTTATTTCAGAATGGTAATGTGAAGTGATGAAGCCCCTTGTGTTTCCCTGTGCTTGTCTACTAGTGATCGCAAAGTAGTGGTTTCTTTGCTGTTACGCTATCATTTTGTTTGTCCTTCAATGGCTTATCCGCAGAGTAATTTTATAGCCCGATTCTGCCATGTCGTGCAATCCAGTTGCGGCTCCTGTGCAATGGCCCAAAATATGATGGCATTTACGGCATTTATTTCAGGCGTGTTTCTGTTTTCTGCAGTCAGATATGCTGGTACAGGTCTGCAATGTCTTGCTGTGCTTTCAGTGGCTGCCAGTCAGGATGGTTGCGTGCCACCTCCAGAATTGGAGGTGGCACACTTTTGAATGCCAGTTACTGGAGAATGTCTAATGTTACATGTTTTTCCTGTAACAACTTAGAGGTAGACCGTTGGGTACTGTGGAGGTAGTTTTCTTTTTCTTTCTTTCTTGGGTATTTATAATCTGTTCTTCGTTGGATATTTCAATCCCGGAGCAGGGAACAATGAAATAAAATGACATGAAAAATATGCGGGGAAAAGATAACACAAAAATTGCAGCCTCCATAAAAAAACAAATTCAGTAAATAACATGAACAAATCCACAACTCCATCATAAAACAAGCAATGCTATATTGCAGTGAGGACGACAATTAGAGTTTCCGATTTATAACCAAAATACGACATCCAACCCACTGAAGCAATCGAGTAGCTTAGCAAACAGATCCAACCCCCATTTCATTCATTCAGTCATAATTTTATTTGTATCTCACTTTGCCAGGCAGGCACACACACACACGTGCTTGCAACAAAGAAAGAGGAATGTGTTTCAAAACCAAACAGTGCAAAAACACATTAAAACAACACAATAGCAAATATAACAGCATGCAAAGAAATAAAGCATTTTAGTACTGTTAAATATAGCAAGATTACATTAACAACATCCTGTAGGAAAAATTGATAGTTTCACCTTTGTCCTAGAAACACCTCTCCCATGACGTTGCTCATGGTGTTGATCACAAAGAGGGCCCCACTCTGTGCTAACAGGCACTTACTTCATGGCTCATGAGTAACTAAACACTTTTCATCCCCACTCCCAGCCTCTTCAGGCTGGAGAAGCCCATGTATCACTGGCTCCTCTATTGCTGGACCTTCTGAGGAGGCAGAAGCAGGAGGGCTGTTTCAAAAGTCTCCTCCTAGTCAGATATATCCTCTGCATCCTTGCCCAGTTCCCCTGAGAAACCTAGGCCTTGACACCAGGGTGGGAGAGGCACCTGCCTAGTGTTCACATTCACTAATGTACTTTGACTGTTGGGGAGGACAGATTATGCCAGAATTAAATGGTGAAATGAATCCTTTGTCTAACATATTTATAAGTTGAAGTGCTCTGTTTGAAAAGTCTTCTCATATACTAAAAGGCAGAGAGTGGACACCAAATCAGCAACAAAACTATGAAAGCATGCAGTAAAATTGCCTAGAGTTATCCTAATTATAGTCGTCGTTGTCTTCTCTGGCGATCACTCGTAGCTGAGTAAGATTGTCTTCCATAAATGCGGTTTTAACAGTGACTGTGGAGGCCAATTCTGGATCCACATATCCTTCCACCGCGAGGACATAATTATAGTAAGGACTGATTTGAGGACTGGTTCCCAGAGTTTCCACACAGCACTACTTGACAGGATTCAGGAGTGAATCATTGACTCGTGTGCACCATACTCTCAAATATATACATATGTATGTATGTATTTAAATAGATACAGCATTGTGTGCATGACTTGTGCATCAAATACCTGTCCTGGACCCCATGCTCATTTTGCCTGTGTATAGGTTGCTGGAAACCACAGAAGGAGAGATTGCTGTTGTGGTTGGATCCTGCTTCCATCTGGTTGGCTACTGTGAGAACAGGATGCGGGACCATTGACCTGCTCCATCAGCTGCTTCTTACGTTCTTAGGATCTGTCTGCTCCAAAAGAGGGTAGATGGATCTCATTGACGGGGCACATGTGGGAGCACCCCACAATTGCTCTGCACACACACACCCCCGGTTTCCCACTGGCATCTTTACTAGATCCTATGCTCTTCAAACTGGCATTGGCCTCCAACAGACATTCATTTCCTTCTGTAATGTATTTTGAACGTGGTTCATGAAGAGTGGAAAAAAGTTAAGAGAATGAATTCCGTTTCTGAATCCAGTACATTAGCTGGCATTAGTTATGCTGTTGTCCTAAGGCATTTCAATTTTCTCATGTATTAAATTATGATCCTTGTTCCTTATACATCTCTCAACCTGTGTAGCTTTACAGTAAGAAACCTATAATAAAGAAGAACAAGTCCCCATGGCTGTGTATAATTCCCCAGTTAGGCAATATCCAATCCTTAAGCAGTGCGGTGGAGATACAAGTCAAGAAGACTTATTGCAATGTATTTTACTTGTTCAAAGGTGAACAACACTGGAAACAGGCATGATTGGCTGGTGCTCCTTTGGCTATAGCCAATAGAGAAGGCCATTGAGACATGTTAATTGGCTGGGATTTCTAATGAAGAAGAAGCAGGGCGAGAAGTATATATTAGAGTGTATATATAACACAGAAAAGTGGCAAAACAGCATTTTGCAATTTTCTGGCCTTAACAAGACACAGGAAACAAGCAGGCTTTAAAAAATAAAATAAGACCTTATTTCTAAAATAATTTCCTAAAATAAGGGTGGAGACAACCAACACTATCTAGAAGGATGAGTAATACAGAAAATCCATAACTATGTTAAAATATTTCAGTGTATCTGAAGAAGTGTGCATGCACACGAAAGCTCATACCAAGAACTAACTTAGTTGGTCTTTAAGGTGCTACTGGAAGGAATTTTTTTTGTTTTGACTATGGCAGACCAACACGGCTACCCATCTGTAATATGTTAAAATATGAAGAACTGGCATTTGCATTTTAAAGAAGCCATCCTGTGCCAGGCTTATAGGTCTCCAGACCTCAGTTATGTTGGGTTCCATGCCTCTGATTGTGAGTCATGCACTATGCATACAATTGCATCTTCAATGCAGATGAGGAAAAAGAGATAAATATATGAAATTCTTATTCTCTCTCATATGCACACACAGGCATGTATACATGTAGATGTATATAAGGGAACTGCAAAAAGAGCAGAAAAATTATCTCTTTATTGCAACTATCTGAATTGGAACCCCATTTCAATTTTGCTTGGTGAAGTAATCCATGTACTTTAAAAATTGAATAAACAAGGTTTAAAAATTCTTCCTACAAAATCTCCCAAGCTGCCACCTTGAATGAACAACAGAAATGCCATCCACTCCACTCCACTTCCCTCTGCCAGATTCATCTTAGATTGAATCCTGATGGATAGCATTACTTTGTCACATTGCAACACTTTATAAATAACAAAAAGTGGTGATATACAGTGCATCAACAATTGCAGTTTTAGAGCCTACGGAAACAGCAAAAAAGATCATTTCCCCTAATCTACATCATTTGCCATACCTGTTGAGTTTTCTCCAATTCTATCTATTCCATGATGATAGGAGTGATGTATATTTTTATTATGACATGTACAGACTGTAGGAAGTCTAATATAAGTTTCCACTTTAAATAATCTTGGACCACTAAGAGGAAAAGGAAAACACAGAAAATGGCAGACATGCAAAAGATATTTGCTACATAAATATTGGATGATGCTGGAGAATGTTGTTATTTTCCAGCCTAAGTTGTGGCTCTTTTTTTTATTTAAATGTTCTGTTGTCTACTACCAAAGATGTTCACATTTCATACATGTTGGAACAGAGCAAAAGAAAGCACCAGGCATACAAAGGAGAATACAAGTTTGCGACTGTAACCCAGCTTAGGGTTTCCATACATCCTGAATTTCCTGGACATAGCTGGAAATTGCAAAAATGCCTGGGTGGAAATTGCAAAAATCTGGACGTATGGCAGCCCATGTCAGGAGTGTCTTTTTTGGCGATTTCCCTTAAAAATAGCTCAAAACCTGAATTTGTTTTTGCAATTTTGCCAAAAAAGCTCAACAACTTTTGTGTCCTGATTTCCACTTTTTAAAATATGACAACCCTAACCTAGCTGATAACTGACCATTGGCTAGGTTGGCTGAGGATGATAGGAGTTATAGTTTACCAGCATCTAAAGACCCAACATTGAAGACCAGCATGGTACACTTCAGATTTTGTTGGACTCTAACTCCCATCAACCTCAACCAACATGGTCAGAGGTCAGGAATAATGAATGTTGTAGTCCAAAACTGCTGGAAGACATCATGTTACCTACCCTTGCTTTAATAGAGCTGGGGAACCTTTGGTCTGCCAGATGTTGTTGGACTACAACTCCCATCATCCCTAATCAGCATGGCAATGGTCAAGGAGAATGGGAGTTGTAGTTCAACAACAACTGGAGGGCCAATGGTTCTCCAGACTGGCCTTGGATGAGCAGTTAAGCAATTTTGTAAAGAGGAGGGGGGAAAGACACAGTTGCTGTCTAAACAGAGAGCGGTGAGGGATGCCTGTTTCACATTATTCTGATGGAATCATTGTAACTGGGAGTGCAGCTGTGTGGATGCATCATTTAATGTAGGGCCCACATGTCTGGGGCAGATTTTAGGTATGCTAGGGAACCTACCAAAAATCCTGGAATTGTGAAAACTGATCTGAACGGTTCAAACACCATTCTAATTCTAAGTGCATTCATTTCCTTTTTGAGAATAATGGTGAACAAGAGAATGAGCCTTACTTTTGTTCTGCTGTGCTGTTGTCCATTTACATTGGAGAAGGTGGCATGTTTTCTGGCATTGCAATATGTTTTCTGCCCCACCCCATGGTCTCATTCCTGATCACACCCTCCTGTGGTAGTCTAAAAACCAGGATACACTCAGTGTTAAACCACATAGTTAATGTCACATGTAGCCTGGCCGTTAAGAGGGTACTTCACAAAAATCTGAATCTCACCATTTAAGGCCATATCCAAAGAAACTATTTCCAGGGTCATGGATGTGTGCTCTCATTCCACCCAGCTAATCCCTGAAAGCCACACAGAACTGGCCTCCTGAAATCCCTCTCTTCCTTGGATAACCTGCCTAGCAGACTGGAGCAATAGTTAGGTCTGTTGTGATGGTCAGAGTACAAACAGCAGTAAGGTTCCAATTGCTGTTGAGCTGCAATTCCCATGAGTCCCAGCCAGCATGACCAGTGGTCAGGTACGATGGAAGCAGTAGCTCAGCTACGTTAGGGATGACGCAGGTTAGACACTGCTGCATTGTTGAATAACACCTGTATCTTAGATTCTTGGAGAACTGTGCTATGAGGGAGGATCAAAGATTTGAACCACAAATAATTGGAGGATGTGTTGTTTTTTAATGTTGCATCTCTCCAAATCTGTTTACCGTATATGCACCATAAGCTTGCAGTAGTATGCTTCCTTAAAAGTCACAACCATGGGCTCTTGCTCAGCCTAGAAGGGAGCCAAGAGACTATTTTTATGTGCCTGAATCCAGCAGTGCGTTTGTCCTTCTGTGTTTGGGTGACAGTGCTCAAAACAATGCAGAATGTTTCTTGATACTGTATAGGAGCTACATATCTTCCCATTTAACTGCGACAACAGTAAATTCATGTTTAGAACCAGAGATGCTCTCGGGAGAATATTCATACAGGATTAGAAACACAGAAGGCAAGTTCGTCCCATTGCCTCTCTAAATGTTGCTTCTGTTCGTGATTTGTGTCTAAGAGCTATGCGGAGAGTCTGTCGGTCAATGTAACTCATGTGACATTAATTTTAAGCCCCCTGTCATCAATCATTGCCACAACCGATATCTGAATTTAGGATGCAATGTTGGTAAATTTATTTGCACAAAATGTATAAAGCCTAGTATAGTGGATCTAACCTAAAGAAGCTGAAGGTAACACAAACATTGGTTTTTTTTGGGGGGGGGGACAGACAACTAAGCTGACCCTATAAATACGTTTATGAAATGATTTATGCTTTGAGGGCCCTTTGTTACACTGAACGATGCCTTGATCTTTTTGGAACCATGTAGGTACTTTAAAACTAAAATCCGAAGAGGTGTCTGATCCTGTTCCCTTGGAAGCCACTGGTGGTTATGACACTGACTTCCCTGGCAACTGGATCAAACCCAATCATCTTTTCTCTCTCGCTTTTTACAAGACACTGGAAAGGAAAACTTCAATGAACTTTGCTGTAGGTATGAAACTAATTGCTGCTACTTTAACTTCCAGGCTGGGTTTCGACTTTCTTCTTTTACAAATGAGCTGTTTAAAATAACCTCTCCTTTTTTGTTACTGTTAACCCTATTTATGAATCCCCACACCTAGCTTTTAGATTCTTATACTGGCAAGTACCCTTCTCTTACACCATATTCTAGAAATATGTCAAAAAACCCACAGCCCATCCTATTTTTAAACATCAGAACCAGCCCTTCTTTATCCTGTATAAAGACAGTATTAGAGGGTTGGATTTCATTATCACATTCCCCCCCCCCCCCCACTTTTTCATGAGATTGTAAGAGCTTTGAAATTTGCTATATTGATTTAGAAAAAATAAGGTAAGCTAAATAGGATAGAATAAATTGTAGGGAGGGGGATGTTGTCACTGATTTTCCTGTTCCAATAGCTGATAAAGAGAACCCATATTTCAATAAACAGGTTGTTTTGCTGATTAATTAGTGCTCTTCTCTCATAAGTTACTTTGATCATTAAGGAGATTTCCTATACAGTGATACCTCTGGTTACGTACTTAATTCATTCTGGAGGTCTGTTCTTAACCTGAAACTGTTCTTAACCTGAAGCACCACTTTAGCTAATGGGGCCTCCCGCTGCTGCTGCACTGCCGCCGTGCGATTTCTGTTCTCATTCTGAAGCAAAGTTCTTAACCCAAGGTACTATTTCTGGGTTAGTGGAGTCTGTAACCTGAATCATATGTAACCTGAAGCGTATGTAACCCAAGGTACCACTGTATTTTCCTTATAATAATAATTTATATAATAATTATTATTTATACCCTGCTCATCTGGCTGGGTTTTCCCAGCCACTCTTAGCAAGGCATACTTGGAATTTTCTTGGCTTTCGTTGAGCAATACAAATCTTTGTGCTTCTGAGCAAAGTTGTTGGTAGGTTTTTATTTTCAACCTCAAATTTTAATATATAGTTGACCCAGGTAGTCTGAGAATTGAGCATAAAGCCAAAATAGTGTAGAGTCAGAACAACCTCAGTACAGCCCCCAGGTGACCACTTCTATTTTTCCAGAAGCAGGCATGCCAAATTGATCTTACCACCCATGCAAGGTGGAGAGTTTTTAGCTCTCTGCTTTGCTTACCAAGCTCTGGGACACTCTCGTATGACCTTATTTGAATGTACATTCATTCATAATCAACACTTAGGGATGCCTGTATGCTAATGGCTGTAGTTCAGGGAATGTTCTTCAAACTCCCCACCCAAAAAGGAGTCAGTAATGAAGACTCAATTCACTTGAAAGTAGCTGGTGACAATAGTAGATTTATGAAATGTTGTGCCAAGTTTACTAGCCCTGCAGCCTAGATGCTGTCGCTGGCAAATGTTCCAGAGGGAGGAATCCAGAGCACTCTCTGCTCCTGTTTTGTGGCAGAGATGTGGCACAATGAGGATGTGGACCATAGCTGTCATCTTTTCCCTTTTCTTGTGAGGAATCCTATTCGGAATAAGGGAATTTCCCTTAAAAAAAGGGAAAAGTTGACAGCTATGATGTGGACTTGGAGAGTTCTGTCCAACCACTTGTATTCTTGACCCTTCCCCAGTTTGAATTCTCCTTCAAGCCAAAGGGAATTGGCAGTGGATCCAGGAGATTAGATACCTATTTGGGAAAGGCAGTGATCCTGGTCACCCTGAAGGAGGTGATTGTGAGATCCTTCCTCAACCCAGATGATTCTAAGAACTACTGCCCAGTCACAGGTGTCCTCTTTTGAGGTAAGATAGAATGATGGCAGCCCAAGCACAGGTGCTGTTAATGTAACATGACCTATTTCAAACAACACACAAATCTGCCTTAAGGAACAATAATGCCCCAAGAAAAACAAGTTTTAAATGACAACATCCCAACAGGACTAATCACATACCAACTGGCTAAACACCTTGTCAGAGTGAGAACATCTTCTGAAGACAATTTGTCTCTGCTGTAGTCACAAAGCTTCTGATGTGAGAACTTCCACTGATGAGCTGAAATGGGCATGTGAAGGCCAGCCATTCTCAAGTTCTGAGCTGAGTGGTTATGATATTTGCCTGCTATCAACAACTGCAGGTGTTCTTGGCTCACTGATGACCCACTCCCTGGCTCAGAGCCAAAGGCTGAAAACCCCTTGATTTCCCTCTCCAGATCACACCTGTGTGCAAGCAGCTCCCAGCTAAGTGGGAGGAGCAGAAATAAACTCAGTTTCAGGTGTGCTCCTCCCAGGCATTTCCCCTTTGTCTCCAGTCCTTCCCATCAACCAAACACTCTGCTCTTCCCAGCAACAGGTTAGAACCCTTTTTATCTGCTAAAGCATTTACAATTATATTCTAGCTGGTTGGATAGTTTTGTTCCCCTTAACTTACTGTATTGTTGGTTGATATTTCCTAATTCTGTGTGTGCATATCACCTTTAAATCCATTTTTGGAGGAAGGTGCAGCTTCTGATGTAAAATAACATCTCTCTCAAATCTCTACTGCTTTTCTCATTCTTTCAATTTTTTTAAAAAATATCATATTCTAGAATGTAGTTGTTCTCATTATTGTTTTTGCTTGTTACATATATTAGTTACTGGAGGGAAAGGCTAATATTGTCGTCAGTTATACATGGCATACTTCCTCTGTCGCTGGATACATAGTGCAGTGTGAAATTTGACTTTTCTGTGACTGATTGAGGAAGGGATTTTGGATTTGTGGTGAGGAGCTGGATGAAAACATCAATGTATGGCTGCTGTGAATAAGGGAAATTTCAGTTGGGGATTGTTAGGAAAGGAATGGAAAATGATGCTGTAATGCCTAATAGATCATTGTTCTGCTTGCCTCACCTCAAAGAGTATATTGCACAACTGGAAAATGTGCAGAAAGGGGTATCCAAAATGATCAGGAGTAACTCCTTTATGAGGAAAAGTTACAACAGCCACAACTTTTTAGGTTAGAAAAGAATGAATAAGGGAGAACATGATACTGTGAGTACAGTGGATGCTTGGGTTGCGAACGTGATCCGTGCGGGATGCACATTCGCAACCCACAGCTGCGCATCTGCGCATGCATGGGTTGCAATTCAGCACTTCTGCGCATGCGCAAAATGCATTTTAGTGCTTCTGCGCATGTGTGACCACCGTAACCCCCCCCCCCAAAAAAACGCAACCTGAAGCGTCTGTAACCTAAGGTATGACTGTAATTGCATTTGTCTTGGCTATGAGTCCTGGAAGACCTGCTCCTTGCTTTGCAGGCCTTTTCCCACCTGGCCTGGGAATGCAAGGCCCGGACTGACTCCAGCTGCAAAAGCTGAGGCTGCTGAACAGACTCTTGGGTTGGGGCATTGTTTGGGGAGTTTTGTGGGTGTTGCTGCTGCTCTTGATTTTATTTTTTGTATCTTTATCTTACTATGATTTATGTGAAAATTGTTCTATTTGGTTGTGTACTTTTTATGTTTTATTTGTGACTTTTGTTATGTTTGTAATTCTGTGTGGGGGTTTTTCATGTTGTAAGCCGCCTTGAGCATGGCTTAAACTATGGAAAGGTGGCATGCAAACAAAATGATGCCTGTATGATAGAGTTGTATCAAGTCATTCATGTTATGAAGACAGTGGACGGGGAAAATATTTTTTCCCCGCCCACAATATTGGGGAGGTCCTGAGGTCATCCTGAGGTCATCCAATGAATCTGAATGGTGGGGGACTCAGGACGGACAAAAGTAAGCACTTCTTTACACAATGCTTAGTTAAACTATCTAATGGGCTACCACAATAAACAGTGAGACAGAGTAGGGAGGGATGTAGCCCATGCATTTAAATTCCTTTAATTTTTGTTTTGCAAATTAAATTATTGTTACACCATCCTAAACAGAATGGGTGGTACAACCCAAAAAACAACCCCATGATGATTTGAATCAAATGAAGCTTGCTGAAACAGAAATTTTGCAGCTGCTACTATTGCTGCTCTGTCGTTGGATCATAGGGCTGGAAATTATTCGTAGGTCTGTCTCCTCTTCTCAACACTCCTGTTCTTAGACAGAGTTTCCTGCTCCAAAAAGGGAAAAAGCAAGCAATTGAAGTTAAGCATTGAAAATGTCCACCTTGCGTTTAACAGAGAGCTGTTAACCGACTACATAATGAGCCACATTAAACTATGCCAATTAAACAAAGAAGGACATTACCAAGCAGATGGGAAGTAACACCAGCATTTTTGCAGACATGTGTGAGTGTGTGTCACTTACTAAAACACTGTTGCATTCTAAGGTTTCTTTGAAAGTAGAAACAACAGATTAGAATGAATTTGTTTAAAGGTTTGTACCTGCGGCACTCAGTTTCCCAAGTGCTTATCTTGATTTCTTTCGAAACAACTGGTGTCTCCTTCCTTCATCCCCTACTGAACTGATGACAGCTGATGGAGGATACAGGGCACTTGAATCCCCAGGAGGATTATGGTGCTGTGAGAGGGGAGCTCCACAGTTTCAATAGCTGAAGCTCCATTGATTGACTGCAGGACCAAGTAGGAGGCTCCTCAAGGAGAATTTGATCTTAATGGAGGGAGCAATCCATTCACGAAAGGAATCCTGTTTCCTGTGAGCAGCTTTCCTTTATTGGGTCTGAGTCATGATTCAATTTCTTCTTCTTTTTTGGCTATTGCACTGTAGGATGTGAACATCTGGTTTTTTCACTTCTGAAAAGAACTGCATCACCGTTTGCTTATGCAATGTATGGCATTTTCAACAAAAGGTTGAAGTTTACCCTAAAAACTTTACTCTGCTTATGGTGTGTGTTTTTTAACTGTACAAAATTGTTTGATGCTTGGAGCCAATATCCTCAATATTTTACAGCTAATGCAGTTACCTTTTCTCATCTGGGCACAGTTGTTGCAGGCGAAGGTGGATGCCTCCTTATACATTATGTATCAAGGCATACTCTGTTAAGGATCTGGGAATTCCCTCTATGGCATATTTAGAAAGTATTATTGGCATTCCGTCCCATGGTGTTACCAGTGAATGACATGTCAATGCCTTGATGCCTGATGTTAATTATTCACAATCTGCCATTTCCATTGTAGTGAGATTGCTTCTATCCATGCTGACACAAAAAGATTGAGCAAATAACATTACTAGGCTCTGGAGAGAGAAGTGGAAAGATCCAACTTTTTGCTAAAGTTGAATAAGGGGAAGGGAAATGGTGGGGGACGTTCTCTCCCACGATCTGGCTAAGCCAGTTTCGCTCGTAGGCAGACAAAGAAAAACATCGTCGTCCAGTAATAGCTGTTGATTTTGACATGTTGCCATTTACTAACAGATGTTGTGCACACACTTTCCATTAATTAAAACAGTAAATTATGGTGTTTGGGGGCGGGCAGGGTATAGAGTAGCTTGGCAGATTCTGAATTTAATGGGGTAACATTTTAAGTGTGGATCCCCCAGGAAATGATAGCCTGGAGACAATATGAGAGCACAGTGAGTGGCATTAGGAATCGGCAGTGATGTTTGTTTTACCCTGACAGTAAGCGATACATATATTAGGATTTGAATGAATGGCTGCCCCGTTTGGCAAGTAACAGCTCTGTAAATTGTGCCCTCGGTCTCCCATTCTTCCAGAACGGATTTTCAGGGAGCATAAAGGGAGGCAGCAGGAGGAGGAGGAACAGGGTTAAGGTCAAAAAACACATCCAGTGGGAGCATCCCCCATGTGGCACTGTGCTTATGGAAAGTCTGGATCCAACCATATATACATTCAGATAGAAATGGAGAGCTAAGGTGCCTATAAATTTGCTAATGCCCCTAATCATGGAAATATTAAATTAAGGCACCTTCTTCTGTGTTGTGTCAGCAATAAACATATTCCATAGTCTCATACTAAGAGCCTTTTATGTGGTGGCTCCTTGCCTTTGGAATGCCCTCCCAAAGGAGACCCACTTAACATTTATGTCCCAGGCATTCAACTTGGCAGTTGCTGTTTCAGTTTGTTGACCTAATTTGCTGTTTTAGCTTGTATATTTATTTATTCATTCGTTTCTTTCTTAACAACAACAAGTTGTATTCTGCATCGCACTAAGGCTAAACACTGCCAGTGCAATCTTCTTCCCCTCTTCTCACACTCCTTCCCTCCTCAGAATAATAATATAGTTTAGCTGCCCTGGGAACATAAATCTATGTTGAAGGATCAGGATCTAAATTACCGTATATACTCGTGTATAAGCTGACCTTTTCAGCACAATTTTTTAACGCTGAAAAAGCCCCCCTTGGCTTATACTCAAGTGCGGGTCCCACTTACTGTTTGCTGCCGCCGCTCTTGCCGCCGCTGTTCTGCCAAGTGCGGCTCCTGTGCCTGCCCTTGCGAGCAGCAGAGGCTGTTGTCGACAGAGGAGGAGGAACGAGCAGCCCAAAAGCAGCCCTTTTGGGCTGCTCCTTCCTCCTTCGCCGCCTTTGCCGCTGTCAGCATTTCCCACCCTAGGCTTATACTCCAGTCAATAAGTTTCCCCGTTTTTTTTGTGATAAAATTAGGTGCCTCGGCTTATATTCAGGTCGGCTTATACTCAAGTATATACGGTAAGTAAGAAAATAAATTGTGACCACTTACACTTTAGTTTCCAAGCACTCAAACTTTCCTTTGCGCTTTCAGCTCATTTTTTCTGCAGGTCAACACCGAAGCATTGTGTGACAATACTCAAGGCAATGTCACAACTATTGATAAGTGTGCTGAAACAATATGAAATTAAATTAAATTAAATTTGTTGTTGTTGTTTAGTAATTTAGTCGTGTCTGACTCTTCGTGACCCCATGGACCAGAGCACGCCAGGCACCTCTGTCCTCCACTACCTCCCGCAGTTTGGCCAAACTCATGCTGGTAGCTTCGAGAACACTATCCAACCATCTCGTCCTCTGCCCTCCCCTTCTCCTTGTGCCCTCCATCTTTCCCAACATCAGGGTCTTTTCCAGGGAGTCTTCTCTTCTCATGAGGTGGCCAAAGTATTGGAGCCTCAGCTTCAGGATCTGTCCTTCCAGTGAGCACTCAGGGCTGATTTCCTTAAGAATGGATAGATTTGATCTTCTTGTAGTCCATGGGACTCTCAAGAGTCTCCTCCAGAGCCATAAATCAAAAGCATCAATTCTTCGGGGATTAGCCTTCTTTATGGTCCAGCTCTCACTTCTATACATCACTACTGGGAAAACCATAGCTTTAACTATACTGTCTGACATTCCTACCCGTATCTGGAGATGATAGAGATTCAGCATGCAGAGTGGGTGCTGCCCCACTGAGCTGTGGCCCTCCTTCCACACTCAATTCTTCCCTGAGTGGGGAAGTTTCTGATGCAATGCAAAATATGTTATTACAAGGAAATAGGATGTGCGCTTCTCAAATGAGAGTAGGCAACATTTGGGCCTGAGCAGTTTAATTAGCTTCTAAGGCTTTGTCACTTCTCTTATTATTTTATCTTTGTTCATTATTTTCTGCTCGGTCTCTGCGGATGTTCTGCATTTTTATCGCAAAATAACGTGCTGGTTATTTTTGTCAAACAGGGAAGCCAGCCCGAAACCATCAGGCTAGAGTGCTGAGCCTGTCTGCCCAGTCTGTCAACAGGATGAAAGCGAATCTCAAGCTTTTTTTAATTACAAGGATAACATGTTCACTCGTCTAATAATGAAGATGGTTAGCAATTTTAAATTTTAATAATCAATTACTGAAAGTAATTCTCCATTAAACCACAAGAGAGCCATTAAATCTCAAAAGATGGAACATGCTGTATGTAGCAGTGGCAAAATTTTCTATTTTAAAATATCATTAGGGAATATCTGATTGTTTCATTTCTCTGCATTTCTTTTACCTTTTTCCTCACCCCAGACTCTCTCCCTCCCTCTCTCTCTCTGTCTTTGCAGGAAGGCATCATATGATCTTATAAATAATAAAAGAAAACCCTTGCAAGACTTGATCCAATATGTGAAATATGTGCTAAGAATATAATTTGTTTCGGTCTAGCATATTTTGACTGAATAATCAGCCAAATGACTAATTAGTATTAAAATATGATCGACACTGTGAGGTGTGGGGATGAGGCTGTCTTTTATATCTCCTTTCCGCCTTAAAAGCCTTGGGTTCAAATCCTGTTGATATATCGGGCAGTGAGCTAAATTTGGTCCTCTCCACATTTCTTCTCAGTCTACTGCTATCTGACTTTGCATTATATATCCGCATGAGTAGTATTATGAGTAACTGAGAGATATAAGGATAGCTGGTGACATTTATTTCTGAGGAAATAACTCCAATAAGCTCTAGCAAATATGGCCAATGGCAAGGGATGATGGGAGTTGTAGTTCAGCAACATCTGGTGGGTCAAAGGTTCCCCACCTGCCTTGAGCAGAAAGAGGATCTATCTCTGAGTATGTAGATTATTATTATTAATAATAATTTCATTTCTTTACCGCTTTATATTTGTAAAGGGAAAAAATCTCACTCTGGCTTACAGCATGTTAAAACATCAAATAAAACAATCCAGGGAAAAGAACATTGCTGAAGAAAGCTAAATATAAAAGTATACATTCAAAGAAATGTAATTAACAGGCAAATAAAACATTATCTTAAAAATTCCAAAATGAAACATTACAAAGGTGAACTACAGAATGCACATTTGACGCAGCAAAGCTAACAATTTTATTTTTTTAATATTAAACATTTCAAAAGAAAACATTGTTAAAGGAACTCAAATATAAAATGCACATTTAGGCAAATGTGTAAGAAATGGTTGACATTTTAAGGAGGGAAAATAGTGTTTATTTCCCACATGCCTGTTAAAACAAGGCAGAAAAGTAATTGCATAATAAAATATGACAGCCAAAAATGCATATGAAAATTTGATATGGCCATAGCCAAAGAATTAAATCAACTATTAAATCTACTATTTATTGCATATCTTGGTGAGAGGTGACGATAGTTAATAAATGTCAGGGACTGGTTGGGCACTGAGGAGTGGGGGCTGGATCTTGATGAGAAGGGGGGTGTTGGAGACTGCCTTGGATGAAGGGATCGGTGATCTGGGGGAACCTGTAACAGCCGGGAGATCAGACGCAGGAGAAGCTGCAGAGTTGGAGAATGATGAACAGGTGCAGGAAGAGAGAGAGATCCATCAGGGTGGTGCAGAGTCAAGGAGTAGCTCAGAGATGTAGGACATGCCTCTCCCTAACTTGCAAGTGTGCTTTGGACAATGAAGAGTGGACTCCTCACTCTGGATGTTCTGTGCCTGACAATAAATTGTAGAAATTCAACTCCATTCTTCCAAATACAGCAAATGTTGCAGATTCTTGGCATGAATGAGCTTTCTAGCATGCAAATGAGAATATACACAAGTTTCAGTTTCTGGGATGCCATGTGCAGGTGATACCTGCTCACTGATTGTGGTGGTGGGGCAGTAGGAAATAGATAAGAATAAATTGATTGAAAGAGTTGCATCAGACTCAAAGGGGTGGGGATCCTGTGGCTCTCCAGATGTGGGTGAGCTCCAGCTTCCATCAGCCACAGCCAGCGTGGCTCAATAGGGATGATGGGAGTCCAACAACATCTGGAAGGGCTGCAGGTCCCCCACCTTTGCTTTAAATAGCTACCCCCCCCAAAAAAATCAAGCAGTTGGTACTAGCATACTCCTAATTCTATATATTCAGTTCCGCTGCAAAGTCAGGAGTTCTATTTCCCCAGAATTCTTAGCTTTTGTAACTTCAAAGTCAGTTTAGGGAACGATGCATGACAGGCAAAAGCCCCACCTTGCCACAACTTACAAGGGAAATGCAAATTCGGAGCAGATCTGTAGCCAGATTTTTTTGGTGGGGGCAAGTTACAGACAGTTACAGTGGTACAGTACTTTATTTGTTCCGGAGGTCCGTACTTAACCTGAAACTGTTCTTAACCTGAAGCACCACTTTAGCTAATGGGGCCTCCTGCTGCCGCTGTGCCACTGCTGCACGATTTCTGTTCTCATCCTGAAGCAAAGTTCTTAACCTGAAGCACTATTTCTGGGTTAGCGGAGTCTGTAACCTGAAGCGTATGTAACCTGAGGTACCACTGTAGTAAAAATACATTGTACAGCTCATTCCTGAGTCACATCTGCCAGGAGTTGAGAGCAAATCATTGATAGTGGATGCCTCTTGGTTAGTGCCACTAAAAGAGGAAAGGGGCATTTAGCTGAGTTAGTTAGATTATAATATTGAGCCATAACAGTGACATCAAGGAACATGGTAGCACTTTATAAAAGGAGAGTCTCTGCCCCAAGGGGTTTGCAATCGACATTCCGACAGTTTAGACTAGCTTAGTTCCAATTTGCATTTACCTTTAGTGCAAGAATGCCTAGTATAACACTAATGTAGCCCTAGCATTTACAGTTGCTGCATGAAGATGGCAATTGGCTTCCAGAATCGCTAGGAAAGTATTCAGGACCTCCGATTGCAGCAGGTTCCTGTACTAGTAGTTTCAGAGACAGATAATGGGAAGCCTTGCCCTAAGGGGAGAGAAATAAGGAAGGCAATGAGACTTTCATCACGAGGCTCAGAGAAAATGTAGAAACTGCTGTCATTTCTATCCTTTAAACTGTTTTATATATTAATTACAGTGGGGATGAATATTCATAGCAAATGTTCATTTTGATTAATTCTGCAGATCCATGTGAATTCCCCCCCCCCCCCGCCCCCGGTTTGCCACTGCCGCTTGATAGAAATGTCTTTGTGAATTGGCCACAAATCTCTACTTCACCGAACTTAGTACAGTCTGTACTGATAAGGGAGCAGCCGTTGGCTCAGGGATCGTTGCAAAAATCATCAGATGAGTGATAGATTGACCACCACTTTGGTTAGCAAGGAGGCCTGGATGCAGATGTCTCTGAAGTTGTGCTCCGCTCCATTCCATTCCCCCATTTGAATCTCAAATCATTTATTCTCACTGCCCAGATTCTGGGTACAAATATATTTGCTTGTGGGCTCAGAGCTTCATATAACTTGAGTATGTTCCCCATATCCTTTTCAAAGTTCAATGGTGTTAGTGGTGGTGTTGTTGTTAGGTAGTGTCATGTCTCAGCTGGAAGCATCCTCTTAAGAGGATAATGGATAATAATAATTTATTATTTATACCCTGTCCATCTGGTTGGGTTTCCCCAGCCACTCTGGGCAGCTCCCAACAGAATTAAAAGCACAATAGAACATCAAACATTAAAAACTTCCCTAAACAGGGCTGCCTTCAGATGTCTCCTAAAAGTCAGATAGTTGTTTATTTCCTTGACATCTGATGGGAGGGCATTCCACAGGGCGGGCGCCACCACCGAGAAGGCCCTCTACCTGGTTCCCTGTAACCTCACTTCACACAGGGAGGGAACTGCCAGAAGGCCCTCGGAGCTGGATCTCAGTGTCCAGGCTGAATGATGGGGGGTGGAGATGCTCCTTCAGGTCTACTGGGCCGAGGCCATTTAGGGCTTTAAAGATCAGCACCAACACTTTGAATTGTGCTCAGAAATGTACTGAGAACCAATGTAGGTCTTTCAGGACGGGTGTTCCATGGTCTCGGCAGCCACTCCCAGCTACCAACCAGTCTAGCTGACCTGGAGCTCCCCAAGCCAAATGCCACAGAGGAGCAACTTGAATTGAGGGACCTTGAAGCAGAACAGGGAGACACACACACCCCGGTCCTTGTGGGAGAGATGGCAGGTCAACCCTTCCCTCTCGAAATGCAAATAACCTCTCTGAATCAGAGGCAGATGCCAAGTGGTCACCTTGTCCTAGGGAGCACAGGTGTCTAAAAGTGCTGGTTCAGTTAGCCTACAGGTACAAAAGTGCCCCCCCCCCAAGGAATAAGCATGCTGTACAGATAAAAGGATAACAGTACAGAAGATCTTGGAGCCATCAAGGCTGTCTAGATTCAGATAGCAAAGGATGCAAGGGAGAAGTGTTCTTGTTCAATGGCAAGGGACACACTCTGTGTGCAGAAGGTGTCAGGTTCAGGCCCTGGAATTGCTTGCAAAAAGGATTTCAAGAAGCAGGCGATGGGGAAAGTCCTCTCTCTGTCTGAGACTCACCTTGGAGAGCTGTTGCTACTCAGAGTAGACCATACTGAGCTGTATGGACAAATAGTAGAAGAGGGGAGGGGGATAAGAGAGTCTCTGGCCTTGCTGTCAGAAGGAATCTGGCTCCCTGTGCAGGCAATCTCAAGCCTACCACAAAGTTAGAGGCTAAGTTTTTGTATTTTCTCAATCAAAGCACAGGAGCTTGAGGAGCAGACAGATGGGGAATAAAGGGGTTTAGGGGACTAGGACTTGATTCAGGCTCATCCCAGCTCTCTCCCTTTCTTATCTGTAAAATGGGACTAGCCCACTTCATAGGTAAACACAATAAAGACCGTAAAGCACTCTTTAAAATTACTAGAGAATTCCGAGTTAAGTAGGAGGTGGGGGAAATAGCGGTATATCTTAAGATAAAGGTGATATCTGAATCTTCCGCTGTGGCTTCTGTATCTATCTGCTGCTTCTGCAGCACTCTGTTCTTTCTTGAAATTAGTCCACCGTGGTCTGGGGCACCGGAACACCCGCCAATGCATATCATTATCCATTCCTTGCATGGAGCAGAAATCACAACGGCATATTAATAATGAAGCACATTCATAATTATGGCACAGATGCAGCCTAGCAAAGTGGCTTTGTTGTAACCCGGCAATATTCTATTTTTTTCGTAAAAGAAAAGAAATCCATTCCTTCATGTCCTATCCTGACCTTTCCTTGCCAGCCAGATCCTTTTATTGTCTATAGGCTGACTAGTCACTGTGAAGATGAGTCATGCTCAGTTAAACATCCTTGTGGCTGTTGAGGAAGGAGGCGACTGGCAACCTCTGCTTCCTCCCTCCCTTGGCTTTCCTGCCGCTTGACGATCGGAGTATAGAAATAAATTATCAGGAGCACGACCATCCGTCTTCCCCTTCTTTTCTCATCAGCGTATGCACCACTGACATGTTTTTGGCACATCCGCTCATGCCGTGCGCTTGCCCTCCAAATCTGGGGGATGAAAAATAGTTTCGGTTCCTGGAATTGGTGTATCTTAATTTCAGAGAAAGGAGTGATCTTTGCTGAATGGCATCAAAAGCTATTGTCTGCGTGTTTATTTTAATTAGGTTTTAACTTAGTCATTTCTCAGGCGCTCTCCAAAAGTTGGGTGGCCTGTGCTTGAGGGAATCTGACCTCGGCTGGGGGGCTGCTCTTGTGTCTCTCTCTGGACTGGCTCATAGATCATTTTCTGTTTGCTCTTAAGTCGTTCTCAACCCAAAGTTTAACTGGGAGAATTGCCCCATTAAGATGGCTTAATTTGGGGAGTGGGGTGGGGGTTGGTGTGTGAGAGGGGAAGGAGATACATAACAGTTTGGCCCACTTAAGCTCCTTCCGATGAGATGCAAATCAAGGTCTTGGCCATTTGTGGTCATTAATGTCTTAATGGGATTTTTTATTTTTTTGCTGGAGTAGGAATGTTAATGCCAGTGACCTGGCCAAAGTCCAAGCTTTAGTAATTTTATTCTGCCTACCTAAAATTCCTCTGCAGTTTCAGCTAGAAACACTTTTGATTCCCACGCTAAAAGTTTGCGTTGGCCACCGCTGAATGCTGTTTCGCATTCCCCCAGCCTCATGACTGACACCAGTGGAAGTTGTGTGTGCGTAACCGTACACTGGTGTGGCTGCAGTTGTGTCAACTCTGTTCACAGAATGTTATGAGCTGCGCAAGGAAGGAAGCCGGAAGTGGCAGCCATGAAGAGGCCACAGAGTCACAACAAGATTCTCCTTTGCAGCTATAGCTGTTGCTTGGGACAAGTGCCGGCTCACCCTCCTGCCTGAGCTCAGTGGCTGCAGCAGCAGCAGGAGAAATAGGGACATTCTGGGATCAAACCAGAAGCCGGAATGGCTTTCGTAATTCTGGGACTGTCCCTGGAAAATCGGGACCCTTGGAGATTATGCGGGTGCAGAATGCTGCAGCGAGGCTCCTCACAGGGTCTCTGCCATGGGAGCATATTCACCCAGCGCTTTTCCAGCTGCACTGGCTCCCGGTGGAGTACAGGGTCAGATTTAAGGTGCTGGTTTTGACCTTTAAAGCCCTTCACAGCCTAGGACCCTCGTACCCACGGAGAGCCTCAAGGTCCATAAATAGCAACACCCTAGTGGTCCCGGGCCCTAAGGAAGTTAGATTGGCTTCAACCAGAGCCAGGGCTTTTTCAACACTGGCTCCGGCCTGGTGGAACGCTCTGCCTCATGAGACCAGGGCCCTGCAGGATCTGATTTCTTTCCGCAGGTCCTGTAAGACAGAGTTGTTCCACCTGGCCTTTGGCTTGGAATCAATTTCATTCCCTCCCCCTCTTTCTTTTTTCCTTTCTCCTCCTGTGATGAGGCTGCATTTTAATGTTGTATTTTAATCTTGTTTTTTAAGTTGTGTTTCAATCAACTTGTTTTTATTATTGGTTGTTAACTGCCCTGAGCCCGGTCTTGGCTGGGGAGGGCGGGGTATAAATAAAATTAGTTTTTTTTTTTATTATTATTATTATTATTATTATTATTATTATTATTATTATTATTATTATTATTATATTTTGGTGTGAATGGAATGCTGGCCTTCAAAATAGCAACACACAGGGAGAGGTGTTCCTTTCAGCCTCTCTCGGTGGCGCTTATATTACTCAGAAGATCACTGCGATCCCTAATCAGACGTTTTTTGAATTTTTCCATTTTGTGGATTCCGCTCTAACCCAAAGAACTTCTGATATGGCTTAGATTCAAAATTTGGTGTTTAAGCAAAAAAAAAGCCTTTTGTCTCTCCGCTCCTGTTTTCTAGCACCTACGAATCTGTTAGCATGCTTTAATTGTCTGCTGCTTCTGGAGAGCTTTGTGCATTTGTGTTTTTAAAAAACAGCAGCAAAGGCTTCTTCACAGGCATAGCTTATCCTTTGAAGTGCAGAGGCTCCCTCTGCTGGTGGGGAGAATTTACTGCTTTGGTCTTGCAATTTCTACCTGGCGTCTGCCGCTGTCCGTTTGTGTTTCCTCCCCCCCCCCCCACCGCACCCCAGGCCAGTAAACTTAACTTTCTCGTTCACATCCTTCACATTCTTTTTCTCTGGTTTGACCTCAGACAAAGGGGTGGGGGAAGGAGAGAAAGAATTAGCCAAAAATAGACTTTAAAGAGAGAGATGGGTTAGCCCTGCTAGGTTTTTAGAACATTTTTTTTTAACCTTTCAAAGGGAAGAAAGGTTTCAGAGCTCTCCTTGGTATATCTTGAAGTATAATATTCTGGCCAATAAAAGATTGCAATTAGCACACACATGAAAGGTTAGGCCTTGAAGCTCCTTAACTGTGCGCCCCCCAAGCGCCCCATCTTTGGGGATTTCAAGAAAACAGTATAATTGATCATGACAGCCCTATCTGTGTCTCTAACAATTAAGGTTGGGAAAATATTGAATGAAATCGGTTCAATTAACCTGCTTTTCTTCCCCCTCTCCAATAAATCAAGATAATGACAAATGTATATTTGCTGCATTGGATAATTTTTTTTTATTTTTTAAAAAGGATTAGAAATAATATTTGGATTGACTAAAAATAGTTCAACAAATAGTGAAATGCTTATTCTTCTTCTTTTAAAGCACAGCTTCAATAGTATAGTTCCATTATCACCTAACCTGATCATCGGTTCATATACCTCAATATACTCTTAATTTCCATGTTAAATGGTTGTGTTGTGTGGGTGAATTTATATAGAATGCTTCAAACAATTGGTCTCCCTCAAAATAAAATAACGATGCAATCAACAGAAATAAAACACACATGAATAGTTTAGCAACAAAGCAGCAGATCCCAGAATAGAATTTAAAGCTTCAAAGAAAGCCAAAAAGATTAAAAAACAAAACACACTTCATAGAACCATAGAATTGTAGAGCTGGAAGGGTTATCTAGTTCAACCCCCTACAATGAAATAATATTTGGATTGACTAAAGCATCCATGACAGATGGCCATTCAACCTCTGCTTAGACACCTCCAAGAAGGAGAGTCCACCAATGACCAAGGGAGTCCGCTCCACTGTTGAAGAGCTCTTACTGTCAGAAAGTTCATCCTGATGTTTAGATTGAATTTCCTTTCTTGTGACTTGAATCCCCCTCTGCACATGCTCCAATATCCTACTTAAACTGTGGCACCCAGGGTGAATCCCTTTAGAGAGTGACGTCCATAAATAGGGTACCACTACTGAGAAGGCTCTGTCTCTGGCCACCACCTCCTTCACCTCAGACTGTGGGGTGGTAACCTCAACCTCGCTCTCCCCAGGACCACTTGAAAATCGCTAATGGTTTTGGTGGACCATTTAATGGTTTTTCTGCTTGCTGTGGTAATTGTAACATGCTGTACTAGATACTGTGAGATTATTATTGTATTTTAATTCTTTATTATATATTGTATTCCATACACCTCGAATGGCAGTACCACAAAATAAAATATAAGAAATAAAAGAAGCAGCTGAAATACAGTTAAAAATAAAATATTTAATATGATGGATGTAGCAGCTCCCATCTTCAAACTCAAATCTAGGCCATGGGCCACCTGAATGAAGCTCATGGACCTTTGGTGGTCTGCAGACCACAATTTGAGAACCCCTAGTCTAGGGTCCAGGCCACAGTTCCATGCCATAGCCTAGGGTCTAGGTGAATGACACAGCAGCATTACTTGAAGTGAAGCACGTCTGAGTCTAGTCAATGAAAGGATGGGAGTCACGTGGAAAACCCATGTTCAGTCCCTTGAGCAACTTCCTTCCTCATCTTTTTCATATCCCTATCCCAACCTTTTCTAAATTTCACATCCACCAAATCCTTTTATCTCATGAAGTAACAAGAAGCTCTATTGGATGCTGAAAAGTCATTCAAGAGTGGCTGGGGCAACCCAGCCAGATGGGCGAAGAGTAAATTATAAAATAATAATTATAATAATTATTACAGTCAAACCTCGGTTGTCAAACGTAATCTGTTCCAGAAGCCTGTTCGCCTTCCGAAATGTTTGACAACCGAGGCACGGCTTCCAATTGGTTGCAAGAGCTTCCTGCACTCAAGCGGAAGCTGCATTGGACATTTGGCTTCCAGATATTGTTTGAAAACCAGAGCATTTAGTTCCGGGTTTTCGACATTCGGGAGCCAAAACGTTCCAAAACGGAGTCGTTCGGGATCTGAGGTTTGACTGTATTAAAATTGTATGGCAGCTCCTATGTGAACACACAATTCTTGCACAACATGTCTGCCTTTCCTACATGGGACACAAAGCAAAATGAAGCTGAGAAATGTGAAAAGGTTTTCTTTTGCATGGCTCAACCCTCAAAGAGGGATATGGGGAAGGTGTCTTAGATGTCTGCCATCTTGAGCATACTTCCCCCTTGCTGACGATGGGTGACTTTATGTCGGAGCTGGGAGCTTTATGTTTAATCCGAAAAATAGACACCATACCTAATAAAACCAGGCATGGCTGGGCAAAGCAATTTCCTCCTGCATTAATCTTAAACACTAAGAGTTAACAGTTATCAGAGTTATACTTCAGTGGGTATAGTTTGAATGGCTGGTTTTAACAGAATATATCTGTCACGGGTCTTCACACGTTCTCAAACTGGAGGCCTTGACGGTTTAGGACAGGCAGCGCCAGAAGAATTTTCTATATTATAAGCAAATTGTTCTGGAATCCTAAGCTTCAATCAGCAATAGGTTTTTGGTTTTTTAAAAAAATCTTCTGGAGTCAGGCTGCAATCCTATGCACCAGCCTCCCCCAATTTGATACCTATAATCCATTAGATTCCCAGTTTCAATCATCCCTAACCCCCTAACCATTGACCATATAGTCCGAGGCCAATAGCAGTTGTATAATTTCAGTATAGAGTCAATTGTTCATTTCTAGAGTGGTGCCTCTGGTTGCGAACGGGATCCGTTCCGGAGGCCTGTTCACAACATGAAAAGCCTGCAACCTGAAGCGCCGTATCTGCGCAGGTGCGCGGTGCGATTTGGCTCTTGTGCGCATGCACGAAGCACGATTTAGCGCTTCTGCGCATGCGTGAGCGGTGAAACCCGGAAGTAACCCTTTCCAGTACTTGTGGGACGCAACCTGAAAAAACGTATCATGAAGCAAACGTACCATGAGGTATGACTGTATTGTTTTATCACTCTAGGGTATGCCATTCTGGGTTTCTTTGGGAGGAAGGGTGGGGTATAAATTTTATAAATGAACGAACAACTTACATTTTACTGCTGAAATCAATGCTTTAGCTTTAGCCCTGATCTACCCTTAAAATTTCCATTATCCCCAAGGATTTGCTGTGCTGGCTGCAGGCTTGTGGGAGTTGACAGAGAGAAGTTCTCCCTCTCTAATAATACCAGAACTCTGGGTCCTCTGACAAAGCTGAATGTTGGACGATGTTGTATAGACTAAGGGAAATTCTACTAGTTAACCTGCAGAATTCACTTCCTCAGGAAGTAGTGATAGCCACTGATTTGGATGGCTTCAGAAGGGGTTTAGACAAATTCGTGGTGGTTATGACTATTCGTGACTACAAGCCCTCGTAGCTGTGCAGCAAGCCCCTCCAGCGTAAGAGGCAGCATGTTTCTGAATAAAACTCTCTGAGAATCATAAGTGGGGAGAGTACTTTTGGCGCAATCCAGCTCTTCTTATGCACCTTTGAGTTGACCCCCACAACCTCTGGAAGATGCTGCATTGGCTCTTAAGAATTAAGAGGTGGTGGTGTGGGCTGTTCCACTTCAGACTGCAGGTATTGGGGTGCTTATTTTTTAAAAAATCTCCCGCACTAAGAGTTGCCTGCAAGTAAAACAAAACAAAGAACAGCAACCACATGACGCATGAAGACTCTAGCGCAGCCTATTCCCTTGCGTTTTCTCTCAGAACTCTGGGGAACATTCACATTGCGAATGTCTGTAGTGCTACAGTCCATTCTACAAGCTCACAGCTCGACCACCTCCCCATTTCCTTATGCAGAATAAGTAGCCTTAATATATAACATCTGTGTGATATGTGTGCATTTCATCATCATTATTTGTTTGCTTTGAAAACGGACACAGATAATACAGATATGGGTAACATAATGGTTTTGAAAGTTTGTTTTTTTAAAAAGGTATTTCTACTGTTAATTTGCACTGCTCGGCTGCTGGTGTGTAGCCTATGACAAAGCCTGTGATAATTATAAATAAATGCTGAGCTTGGCACATTCAGCCATTATTATATAACTCCTGATCAATGCTGTTTTCCATAAAATGTGAAGGGCTGTGCGTTTAAAGCTAAGGTTGTGAAACCAAGTTATGGGAAATGAATAGTTTAGTAGATTCCCTATAAAACAGCGAGCTGGTTTTGTTCCTCCCATTTTTGTCCTATATCTTTGTGATATATGTTCCTCTCACCCCATAAAATGGAACCCGTGGGGCTATACTACGTGTACCTGCAGTTCTTCCTACGGGGCGTATCCATACATTGAAGCTAACAATCCCAAATAGAAAACAGACAAATTCAAGCAGAGTGCTTTGTGCTATGGCTCGTTTCTATGTGCAGCTGCACACTTTTCAGCACTGCACAGGTTGGGTTTGTTGGGCTCTGGGATGTGTATGGGAGATGCACTACTGGGAAACGAGGATTCCTCTTAATGCCTGAATTTGCTACCATCGAGAAAGAGAAGGAGAGACCCTGATGTCTAGCAGCACTAGGGAGCAAGAGTCCCTCTCAAAGGCTAAATGGATCAGTCGTCTGACCCAGTGGAAAGCAGCCTGCCATCTTCCCATGAATGCGCTGCTGTAATTGATAGCACACCTTTTTAATGCATCATGGGATCACTTGATAGTAAATACAGAGATAAAGGCTTCTTGGTGCTGTGCAGGGATCTCTCTCTCTCTCTCTCTCTCTCATCCTCATCTATATTCCCCACTTTTAGGTTCCTATGAAGCACATATGCAAGGCAGTTTTTCTCTAGAAAAGAGCAGAGCTCCAGATGGGTCTGGCCCTACCAATAGGCACAGTGGACAAATTGTCTCAGGCAACAGATAGGAAGGATGGTGGAACGAGCATCTCCAGCAGCTGCAGACACGTTTCTTGAGATCTACACACACACACACACACACACACACACACACACACACACACACACCCAGCAAGAAGCTCCACCTGTAATGCAGCTGCCTTAGCACCTCTGAACTATTGTTCTTTATGAATTTATATACTACATAACTCCAAAACAGGCTGCTTAGTGGTTTGCAAAGTGTAAAAATAAGAAGTTGTACAAACATCCGTAATTAAAACAGATTGAAATGTGGGGAACATTAGTACCAGTAGCAGCCTCGACTTTGTCACCCCACCCTCTCTGACTGTTTGCTGTATCACCTGTTGTCATTTTGTCACTTTGCAGCAAAAGTCAAAATGATACCCACCCACCCCCCACCCCGCAACACACATAAACATACACAAGATCATTTGGGAATGAGCAAAAGTTAGCACTCCGCTTCAAAAGATGAGTAGCGTCAAGGCTGGAGTCGGATGGAACCAGGCTGCCAGTTTATAGTAGTACAGCAGTGACAGGGGGGAGGACTTCCTCTTTAACAACACACACACACACACACACACACACACACACACACCCTAGAGTGGAGGGAAAGAAATTCACAATGCATATGACTTTGTGACCTCCTTCATGTGGAAAGGAGTCATCCGCACAAGGGCTCCCTACTGTCAAATATGCCTTTCAGGATATTCCTACATTTCTTGTATCTCAATTTTATTCTTTGACTTGTGGACAAGTCTCCTCCCTGCTACTCACTGCTTACCAAGGAGGTTACATCAAGGTTTCTCTGAAGGCAGTGACCAGGTGGCTTCTCTCTCTCACCTTTCCTTTCCATCACTGGCTGCAGGCACGGCAGGTGCAGGTGTGCAGCGAAAACAGCAGGGGTGTGAATTGCCTGCGCCGCTGCTCATCATCTGGGGGAAGCAAAATGCCGGCATCTGCTAGAAAGCTTGAATGCTCCCCACCCACAGGTCCTTATGATTAATATGGGGGTGAATGGCAAACACTGCGTAAAATGGCAAATCCCATCTTTAAAACCCCATGCGGGGTTTGGTAACAAGAATAAAAATGGCAAATCTCATAATTTCCCCCTGGGTTTTAAAAGATCATAAAGCTTGGTGATGAATTTTAGACTTGAGAGTACACCTTTTGACCCTCAGTTGCCTTCCTGTTTCTAATTTTTAAAAGGTAAACAATGTGGGTGATTTCTTTTTCTGGAAAACTTCCGTAGATTCTAGCTAAAATCTCCTGATGAAGCACGAATCTCGTGGTTAGAGAAGCGTTTGGTGGTGGTGTTTTTTTAAAAGTCTTTTAATGCAACACTCCCAATGAACTCTTTAAATTCCTTTGGGTGTTAACTATTAGTCGTCTCTGCCCACTTGACTGGAGGGTTTGTGAATTGCACCAAGGTTTTTATACAGGTCTGGTAAATTGTTTTTAAAGCCGATGTGCTTTACTCAACGAACCTGAGCAGTGCCTTTCTGGAAGCTTGAGAGATTGCTGTGAAAATGTGTTTGTTTACACAAGTGTCCTAAAATACACCTGATTTTTGTGTGTGTGAAAAAAAGGACCCTCTTCATTACCACAGTTCAGTCTCTTGAAGCTTAGGTGCTCTTCTCTATACTGTTGCACACCACCTCAATCTCTGAGCGGCACACAATTTCAGGGTTCGTGTTCCCTTTTGGAAATGAGGCATAGTGGAGACTCTGGTGTCTTTATGATATGTGGTTTATTTACACATATATACAACCTGAGCCTATGATGGAGGGATTTACAGCGTTAACACCCCAAAGGGCCTTGTTTCTCTCATAGCTGTAGCCTTGGGATTCAAACAGAAATCAATCATTTCTCTCAAACGTTGTTCTGACTCTCTCTTTCTCCAGCTTGCTACTTTCTTTCTAGGTCACATCACTGCCCACGTTCAACTCTAAAACTCAGGCTTTGTCCTTCTAACTATCCCTAAGTTAGCCCCACCCATTTGGCATCTCACACAGAGCCCCTTTCCTTTGTTTTCTTAATGGCCAGGTGATCACCTCAACACAGGAAGCTAGCCTGGCTCATGTTTTAACACTTGCTGCATCCAGAGGTTAGAAGGGTCTCACATACCTCCAAAAAACCCTTCACAACACTACATTAAAAACTCAATAGCAGCCACCACTCCAAACATAAAGGGAGCTGCAGTGTTTTTGAAGGTGAATGGCAACATTTTAGATATGCTACCCTTTTCTATGGCATGCAGCACTTGAATGAAGCATTTTTTTTTGTACCATAGGCAAAACAGTAAACTGACATTCCCCATGTTTATAGTGACTGCCATGTCTTATGGTGTGTGTTCTCTCTCTCACTCACTCACTCACTCATTCTCTCTCTCTCTCTCTCTCACACACACACACACACACACACCTTTTTGTGTGTGTGTCAAGCCAAGGCATCAATCTTCCCCACCTCCAACCTCAGTCCCCACAAGTCTGCCAATCACTCTCCAGCTGGGCTCCCTGGTGTGCCCTCAGAATTTCAATACCAGAATTTCTTTTGGCTGAAAATCTTTCCTGCAGTGCCACCTGGTTCAGAAAGTACTTGTTGTGATTTTTCCTTTTCCTTTTTGTATGTGAAGAGTTAAGCTGTAGCATGTAAGATGGCTGTCAACTGACCCAAGCTAGGAACAATCCCGAAAGCAAGGTCTCATGAATGCAACTTCTTAAATGGCTAAAAATCCACAAGGTAGTTAAACGTTTGGTATTGCAGAGTGAGTGAGTGTTCCTTCTGGAATTTATGGGCCAGGAACCAGAGACCCACCAAACTAATTCTGTGAGCTCGAGGGGGCCATATAACTGATTCTCCTCAAACAGTAGCTCTCTGCAGTATGGCAAACTGCAACTGAAGAGGTGGTGCTTGAAGCAAGGATTCTGAGTGATGCAAGCATTTCTGCCTGAACTACTTTGAGCAGGATCAAAATTCAAGTCCAGCAGGCCCTCCCCTTGATTCTGCTCATATGCAGAATCCTCAACCTGCTTCCCTTTCCCCCAGGGACTCACGTTGCGTAAGGGGTGGGGGTGGGGAAAAGGCTCCAGAAGACCATAGAAGATGCCTCCCTAGCAGTGGGAAATTGCATCATAGGAATCTGCATTATACTAAACCAGAGCACTGGAGCATCAGTTTTGGTAAACTTCTTTCCTACTGAGGGTCACTCATTCCCTTGGGTGTAATTTGCTGGGGACTGCATGCCAGCAGTGTGGGGGGTGGAACCAAAACTTCTATCTCTTTAGGCCATCCCCATTCCTTTTGAAACTCTTTCTTTCTCCATCTGCAACTTCCTCTCTTTGCCCACTGAGGACAGGAGGATCTGAACTGATTGCTTGTGGAGAACTCTTTGATGCCATCAGTATGCCTTCATACATGATTGTGCTTTTTGCCTGTTGCTGATGTTATGATGGGAAGGTAGCTCCTCCAGGAAAAGGAAAACTCTGATCTTAAACATCCACTGCCTTGCATCTGTACTCATTCATGAGAAATGCTTCAGGAGGAAAACCCTGAGGAAAAAATTCATACCCACTGCATTGCAGGACATATTCGGGAGAAGAAAAGGCTAAGGAGTAAACCCTAAGACAGTTGGATGGCGTCTTGTATGCCTCCATCTGGCAACTCCTGCAACTATGCCGGTGCCAAACATACTGCTCTGCTTTCCTTTGGACCACATGAGCGAGGCTGGGGGGCGGGGTCCTTGTCATCTGGGCAGCCCAGGACCTCCAGCCACACTGGCCAGGCTTGCACACCAGAGAGGTCACTTTGGTGCTGCAGCAAAAGCTGGTTACTGGTCTCTGCAGCCATATCAGGCGCTGTGATTCTCCAGCGGTTTGACTTTACCTCTGCAGCTGCACTCCATAGTCTCTTGAGACAGATGAATGCCGGCAATGTTATGATTCATATACATGGTAGAAATCAGTGTTCTGTTTTGTATTTTAAAAAGACCAATGACAGTAAGTGTATGCTGTGTAATATTTGGGCTTCGTTTGGTTTGCAAATGAATTTCTGGAGTAATATGTATACATTCTGTTTTATTTTAAAACTACCTTTAAAGGTGACTTACAGCAAATTGAATACCAGCCAGGGGCAATATGCCACACATTCAAAATACAGTGGTACCTCGGGTTATAAATCCAGAGGTCCGTTCTTTGCCTGAAACCGTTCTTAACCTGAGGCGTGCTTTTGCTAATGGGGCCTCCCGCTGCCGCCGGCGCGCGATTTCTGTTCTCATCCTGGGGCAAAGTTCTCAACCCAGGGTACTACTTCCAGGTTAGCGGAATTTGTAACCCGAAGTGTTTGTAACCCGAGGTACCACTGTAGTGCAACAGTGTTGTGAACAAAGTCGGGCTGACCTATCTCTTACAGATGAGCATTTTCTTAAATTTATTTATATTCCACATTTCTGTCATCCTGATACCAGAATGGCGCATGTGTGTTTTCCAGGTGATCATTCATCCAGGCCCTGACCAGACCCAGACTTCCTTAAGGAGGTGGGGACCCTCATGTGCCTTCAAGGCCCCCCCCTGCTGAATTACTTTAGATCAGGGATGGGACTGGAACTGGAACGCCCACTGTTCCTGACTATGGACCATGCAGGTGGGGCTGATAGGAGTTGAATTCCAGCTGCATCTGGAAAGGCAATGATTTACGAGTATTTTCCGAGTGCTGTAACTGAAGATTTGCATAGACACATTACGGCATGCACAACACTTGCCTTAAATCTGAACACATGCGCACTTGTAATCCTCCTCCTCTGGCCTCTTTTAGGAATACTTAAAGACTACCTTCTTGCCTCTGTGTTGGCTGATTAACAATGTGCCTGTTATAATTGATTTAAAGACATTGGGGGTGGGGAGAGAGATAGGCTTTCACCTTATATCCCTATGTTGTCATCTTGGTGATGGCTTAATTTTTTGTGAGAATAAACTACTCTCTCTCTCTCTCTCTCTCTCTCTCTCTCTCTCTCTCACACACACACACACACACACACACACACACACACACCTACACACACCTGTTCAATAGATGAACAAAATAATAATAATAATAATTCCTGTAAGTAGCAAGTGATGCAGAAAAACAAAACAAGTACAAAAATAATCACATTGGCCCCAATGCACATCTCTCTCCAGCAAGGAATTCTGCTGATTTTTTAGAATTTTATTTTATGTGGCTGTCTACAGAATTCACTTTCCATTTACTCCCAAAGAATACACTTAAACACTCAATCAATGAATAACCTACAGCAGTTTGTTGTAGATTCAATAATGGAGAATGGCGCATTGTACCGGGATAGTCAGATATACCCATAGGGAGTGTCAGTGGTCAAAATGCTTCCATTGCCAGAAGGTAGTCTGAAAATGGTCTAGAAATTCAATACAGCATTGACCCTGTGTTGTATACATGATCCACAGTCAGTTTCTCAAGCTTACTTGAAGTTTTTAAAACAGCCATTTTCGTCCTAGAAATTGGTGGTGGAGGAGGGGGTGGTGATGTTGTGGTGAGGGATCCCAAATGAAAATTGCTTCTCTTTCGGAGGGATTTCCATCCCTTTTCTCTCTAGTTGCCTTGTGGATAAGCACAGTACAATATACGTGTAACATTAAAACAGTGCACACACTTCATGTGATATTTTGTGGAAATTCTATTCATGAGAAATGCTTGTTTTCACCATAGTGTTCAGCTGTCTTCCTGGAATATTAATTGAGAGGCAGGTTTTTAAAGTAAACATAGCATTTCAGTGCCACATTTCCCTTTGGGAAAATCAAGTGGGAGATTGACATAATTACTCTCTGACTTTGAGAATCTGTGAGTCTGGCCCAAGTCCCTCTAGATCTCCCCTTGCATGAGCCCATCAGAGTGAACGAGAGTAGCTCAACAGCACTGTCATGCAGTTGTGTTGCTCCCATTTGTTCCAATGTCCTGCCTGGTGGACTGTGGCCTTTAATTTTAATGTATCACTATGTGATCAAACCTTGAGTGGGAATTTACATCCACCCCCTTCTTTTTGAAATGGTCTGCTGTGCCTGCAGGCTACTTTCCAGTGGCTTATCGCTGCTGGTAAAAATAAATAAATACTGGGAAACAAGAGGAATTATACAGTTCAAGAGTACATTACATTCAAGGAAAAGGACCCAAGGAGGGAGTGGAAGAGGGCTGCTGAGGGTTTCTGTGGCTTCCTAGAGGGTATTTGGCCTGGGAAGCCCCAAAGAGGGTCTGCATTTGGCCTCGAAGCCTGAGATCCCCCCTTGCTTTGGTTGGCAAACTGGCAAGGGACATTTTTTAAATGGATGAAGGTGAATTTAAATTACTAGAACTGAGAGCTGTTTTGTTTTTGGTGCACTGGTTTAAAAGAGCAGCAGAAAAGCAAGTATTAAATAACAAATGGAATCTTGTTACAGATAGGTAGCCGTGTTGGTCTGCCATAGTCAAAACAAAAAAAAATTCCTTCCAGTAGCACCTTAAAGACCATGCACACGAAAGCTCATACCAAGAACTAACTTAGTTGGTCTTTAAGGTGCTACTGGAAGAAATGGAATCTTCTCATTGACAATTATGTTGTACTTCGTTCATTGGCTGGGAATGATAGGGTAGCTGGCAGTGTTTTGCTCAGGATTTTGTGGGGGTTGGGGGGTGGTCCGAGGTACTGACAGTGTCTGTGTGTGTACTGACAGTGTCGTATATGTTTTTTATGTGTTTTGAAAACTTTTTGAGATGTTCCATAGGAAGGTATTCATGAATGAAATAAACAACCACCACCATCAGTAATAAAAGAAACAGCAGCCAGCACCTTTAAACATATAAAACTCTAGAACAAAGAAAGAGCCCAACAGCCACAGTGGTTTATTCTCTTTTTTGGCATGGAGTCTAATATAGAAGATAATCACCATAATAATACTCGTCAGAGAGGACTCAAGGCATCATTCATCCACATGAATTGATGATCATTCCCCGGTGTAATACATTCATAAACCGGTATCTTTCATCTCATGTTGCACTCAATATTATAACCTGAGGTTGTATCAAACCTGAATTTTGCAGGTACAGGCTGTGTAATGCAACTGTATATTCAAAATCTGAAACAGGAGTAGGATTGTACAGTGGTACCTCTGGTTAAGAACTTAATTTGTTCCGGAGGTCTGTTCTTAACCTGAAACTGTTCTTACCCTGAGATACCACTTTAGCTAATGGGGCCTCCCGCTGCCCCAGCGCAATTTCTGTTCTCATCCTGAAGCAAAGTTCTTAACCTGAGGTACTATTTCTGGGTTAATGGAGTCTGTAACCTGAAGCGTTTGTAACCCAAGGTACCACTGTACTGGCAATTGTCAGTGCTGAAGTTGTGACGCCAAATTTTCTTTGGCCTTTGGTTAAAGGAGAGAATATGAGTTGTATATGGACATTTACGAAAAGAGACAGGAGTGATTAAAATAATATGAACAACCCGTTAATTCCCCCCCCCCCCGGCAGTCTAAAAAGTGTTGCTGTTTGTCACTTGTTTAGTAAAGTTATGTGGCTAAAAGGACAGAAGTCTGACTCCCTCCCCTCCCCCCGCCCTGTCTTGGATATCTTTGAAAAATTGTTTTATAAGGAGTCATACATCATGTAGCTAAGACATCTGGGAATAGTTAAAGATTAAGGTAAACAGACAAATTGAGCTGCTTTAAATCATTTTTCCCATTTCTGTTTTATGAAAGAGTTTATGGACAAATGCTGACATTAGGCCACTGTAGTGGAGGATTCCATATATATATATAAGCAGAAGTAAAGACTTTAGTGTCAGAAAGTGTTGCATCATTTATGCTTTTATCAATTTGATTGGGGTCCACATTTCAAAAAAACCTTACTTTGTCAAGCCGTAACCTTTGCTGAATCTTTCATTTGTCATTGTTTTGCTGATGATATAAATATAATATTTAACATCATTTGTGTCAATAAACATGTATCATTGTTCCCTTTACTTTTATTTTGTCAGTTGTCTTTATAAATTGAATTATAACTTTCCTTTTGCTATTCATGTGGACTCGTTAGAGGCTTCGGCAATAAAACTTTGATTCCAAAGCATCAAAACTTAGTAACTTCACCCAAACCAATGAATTTGTATCATGCACATATTTTGACTAGCAGAAGCTATCTTAATATTCATGCATCCATCACCTTTCACTTATTTAATATTATGTATTATCATGCATATGTTGTACTGCAGATGATTTGCAATAAAGCTGTAGATCATTTCAAATATGGCCGGTGCACCAGAAAGCAGCAAATGAGGGGAGAGAATTAAAACTCCAGCAGCTTTGATCCAAATAGATACAGTGGTACCTTGGTTTACAACCATAATCCCTTCTGGAGGTCCGGTTGTAAACCAAAACACGTTGTAACCCAAGGCGCGCTTTCGCCAATGGGGCCTCCCCGCAAAAATGGTTGTCATCCAAAAAAATGGGTTGTAATTCAAAAAAAGGGACACACACTTCTGGGTTTGATGTGGTTGTGATCCAAAACGGTTGTAATCCAAAGCAGTTGCAAACCAAGATACCACTGTACTTTTTACATGATGCTAGCATAATAAAGTACAGTGGTACCTTGGGTTAAGAACTTAATTTGTTCTGGAGGTCTGTTCTTAACCTGAAACTGTTCTTAACCTGAAGCACCACTTTAGCTAATGGGGCTTCCTGCTACCGCTGCTGCACAATTTCTGTTCTCATCCTGAAGCAAAGTTCTTAACCCGAGGTACTATTTCTGGGTTGGTGGAGTCTGTAACCTGAAGCGTATGTAACCTGAAGCATATGTAACCTGAGGTACCATTGTACAGATATTCAGTGCAGAGAAAACCATGATCACAATATGTTGCTTGTGTATTTTCCATGGCAAGTTGGTGCATAATGCTTCATATAGAGTTGTCACAAGTGGGGTGGGGTCTGCAACAAAATGTTGCAGTGTGGAGTTCTTCTGTTCGGAGTTTTGGCCACTCCACACACATACACACCCACCCACCAGTCTACATTTTGTTCCCATAGATCACCTCTGTTCTCACTGGGCTGTTCTGATTTCTTCTGTCTCTATTTGGGGTGTGTGTGTGTGTGTGTGAGAGAGAGAGAGAGAGAGAGAGAGAGAGAGAAAGAGAGAGAGAGAGAACACTCGACCGCCCAGTTCCAGGTATGTTAAAATCTTGTATTGGTGGGTTTCTATATACCAGTCTCAGTTTTGACCCTTGGGATATTTACAAATAGCATCTTAGTGTGAGCCAGGAAATGAACTATCCAGAAAACAAGATGGTTCTCTCCATACCTCCACATCTCCTCCTTCATCTCACTTTCCCATACACTCCATTTCTCTTTCTCACACACTAATGCTTCTCCCTGTAAGTTCTCCCTCCCCAAAAAGATGCTTCGTATTCCTGCAAACCTCAAGGTTACCCAGAGTCAGTTGATCGCTCCCTCTTGTGTTTGTGGCTGGTGCCATTTTGTCTACATTTCTATGATCACAGGAATACTTTAATCAGAAACAGAGTGCTGTTGGTTACTTTTCTGTGAAATGTTAAAATGTTAAATTGTTGTATTTTTAATCACATAATGATTTCATTGGCAACATGTGTAACGTGTTTTATTTCCCTTTTGCAAGTATTGGATACAAATGTGATTTTGAAAAGAGCTAAGAGAACTGGGCACAATAGCAGAAAAGGGAACTTGCAGATATGGGTCCATTGACATGTTCAACCTTCAATGTCATATCTTTATTGCAGAGAGCCTTTCAGGAATGATTCACAAATATATGCCTCCAATGTCATGGCTAGTAGCAACAGAGGCTGTTTTTGTCAAAAGCCAACTTCCAGTGGCTGATTAAAGTGAAAATTTGGATTTAGTGGCACCAAAATGTATCAGATGAGTTGAGTCATGTAAATTGAGACCTTTGGTGACCCTCTTCTACAGTAAGACTTCTCCAGACTATGGGATGTGCTTGTATCATTCTAGACAACCAGCCACATTTTAACTACAGATTGATGAAACCTGGTATTTCTATTCTGTGTTCACATATGTTAGCTAAAAAGTCCATTCTTTTCCATTTCTGCATTTATCTGTAATTAAACACACACACACAAAATCTGTGTTTTAAAAACTATTTAAAAATGTATTTTCCTTGAAAAAGCATATTTCTAAATATATTTACCATCCAAATATGCAATTTAAAGCACATACACACACACCCCATCTCAATTTGAGCCAGAAAAGGTTAGGAAGGAGAGCTGGTGGATAACTAAATTATAATCTACACACTACTCCAGAGGAGCTGCTTGGGTAAGTTCATACTGGAATTTCCAATGGCCAAATTTCCTTAAGAAGTCCTTTTTCCCCCCAATGCTGGGTCCACAATCACTATGGTTTTACTCAGTGTTATTGTCATGCTCAATTTTTAAAACCACATGCAAGGGGCATTGCAGCCTTTTTATCCTTAAACTATTACTCTGCTTTCTGGTCTGTGCAGCTTTACAGAACAAAGGTTGCAGGACTGACCACTGCGGAAACTGCAGTGGCCTGACTAGAGTTCAGCACAGGCATTTTCCTGCGGTCTTTGTGCTTCGTTGGTATTTTTGTCCAAAGCTGTATTCATTCTCCTTTCTGCAAAGGTGAAATGTGGCTGCTTTATTTGCCCCCATCTTCTCTCTTCTCTATTTGAATTGTACAACACCATTTATTCATCCCCATGGTCTGTTGCTATATAGCCATGGTCTGTCTGTGTCTGTTTCTTGATGCAACAGAAATGTCTGCATCTAAGCCAAAAAACCTTGCAAATGAAGCAATGAACTTAATTTTTTTGCTTAAGTTATCTTCTACTTCAGTTAGAAACAACAACTAATTTTTGACTAAAAGGCAAAAAGAAAAGTCACTGGAATAACAGCATATGATCACTCTGGTTTCTCTTCATATCGTACAAATCCATCTAATGACATGTGATCACTTTCAGTTTTATTTCTTAGCCTCTCCCTTCCACTCTCTGATCCCTAAGTAGTCTTTTTACCCCTTTTCTTTCAGAAAACACCCCTTTTAGCAGAGTTTATGTCCCTGCTTATCTGCAGCTGTACATATAGTCATACATATAGTTTTTCTGGGGGTACGCAGGGGTATGCATACTCCTAAGCATTATGTGAATCTTTGTACTTTTGTCCATTTATTGTATTTATTTTCCCCGATTTGAACTATAAAATGGTGATTTTCTTGAGTCAAAATGAGAGTACAGTGGATGCTTGGGTTGCGAACGTGATCCGTGTGGGACGCATGTCCGCAACCCACAGTGGCATGTCTGTGCACGCATGAGTTGCGATTTGTTGCTTCTGCGCATGCACAAAGCGTGATTTAGTGCTTCTGCACATGCGCGACTGCCAAAAGCCGGAAGTAACCCGTTCCAGTACTTCCGGGTTTTGGCAGTCCGCAATCCAAAAAAATGCAACCTGAAGCATCTGTAACCCGAGGTATGACTGTACCCCTAAACATTTGTTTTAGAAAAAAGCACTGCTTATAGCATACACACACACACTACAAAAACACAAAAGCATGTAATAACAAACCAACCAACCAACCAACCAACCAACCAACCAACCAACCAATAAATCCCCATTTCCTTTACATACATGCACATGAATGAAATATATCTCTGAATTAAATGGGGGGAGGGTTATGAGTCTGTTTATTATTATGCTATGTGTGTGTTTGTGTGTGTGTGTGTGTTTATACTATAAACCACCCTGTGATCCTTGGATGAAGGGTGTTATTTTATTTTTTTATTTTATATATCTATACAATTCTAAAAAACTGGATGAAAACCTTTGCAAGTCAGGACTCAGCTTTTAGAAAACACCTATATACCTATATTAATCATAGCAAAAGTTTCACGTTTTACATGCCTAAGCCTGGACAACTTGTTGAGGAGAATGCAAGTCGACACCACTGTGTATTACAGGCCATCTCATACCTGGCGACCCACTGCACTTACTTCTGAAAGGCCTGAGAAGCTTTGACATGGAGAGGTTTTATCGTTCCCTTCCATGAGCTTCCATATTTATTTTATTGATTGTATTTATATCCTCTCCCCCCCCCCCCAGGAGGTATATATTCATCTCCTCTTTTTAATCATGTGAGGCAGAATGAGAGGAAGTGATTGTTTGGCTGAAGACCATCCACACGTTTCATGGTTAAGTCGGGATTTGAACCTGGGTCTCCCTAGTCCTCCAACACTCTGACAGCTGGCTCTCTGCACATGTGCTCTGCATTTAGCTTATGTGCATTCACTAGTTGCCCAGGCCTGCACGTAGCCATGACTGCACTTGACTAATGCTAGGGCTGAACTAGATGTAATGGTGATTTGGGCTAAGCTAGGCATGGCTTGTTTAAAACTAGCTCTGACCCAGGATACATTAAGTTGTGGCTGAGGGGGGAAAGACAAGATTCGGGGAAATTATGCCCTCCCACAACAGGACGCGGGTGGCGCTGTGGTCTAAACCACAGAGCCTAGGGCTTGCCGAACAGGTCAGCAGTTCGAATCCCCACGACAGGGTGAGCTCCCATTGCTCGGTCCCTGCTCCTGCCAACCTAGCAGTTTGAAAGCACGTCAAAGTGCAAGTAGATAAATAGGTACCGCTCCAGCAGGAAGATAAACAGGGTTTCCATGTGCTGCTCTGGTTCACCAGAAGCAGTTTAGTCATGCTGGCCACATGACCTGGAAGCTGTACACCGGCTCCCTCAGCCTGTAAAGCAAGATGAGCGCTGCAACCCCAGAGTCGTCCGAGACTGGACCTAACGGTCAGAGGACCCTTTACTGCCCACAATGGTTCTCTCTGCAGTCTGTGCCCCCTTCTCAAGGCATTCTTTAAGCTGAGCTCTTGAGGTGAGACAGGAGTTTACCTAGGAGAAATGCGTTGCAAGGGGCAGGGGAGAGGCAATAAATGAGTACAGGAGGGGTTCAATCTTGCACCTTTTTGCTCAAAAAAAAAAAAATCACCTCCCTCTGCATTTTAAAAATAAACAGTGCAGAAAATCCCCCATAATCCCCTATAGTTTAACCCTAGGTTCTGATTATACCTTTTCGTTTTGAAAGTTCCATAATAAGCAGCTATAAAGAGAACTTGAAAGTTCTGCATAACAGCAGCGTGTTTCGTTTCACGCAGAGGAAAGAAAAATCTCTGCAGGCATTCAGCCACAAGAGGGTGGTGTTGGAACTAAAACGCTAATAGATGACACTATTTTTATATACTGCGCCTCCCTTTAATCAATACTGTTGCGCTGTAAATATTTAATGAAAGACATTAATGATTATTAGTCTCCATCCCCACACCCAATGACTATCAGTGGTGCAGATTTGCAGAGGAAATGACAAAAACAATAATTAACACAAATAACTCTATTCATTGACTGCAACATTCGCGGGGGCCTTTAAGGGAGCCCAGCCAGCCTTGTCCCAACCTTAACATTGGTGACAAGATGCTTATATTTCCTTTAAAAAGAAAAATAAGTTAAAGGCAGGCAATTCACACAATAAAGTGATTTTTCAAGCTGTTGCTGTGCCTATCTTTGCTGGTCATGAAAGCTGTTTTGCAAAATGTTTATATTAAACTTTTCTGTTGACTCTGGCAGAAGGCTTGTCAAGGATACCAACATGTAAAGAGTGGAGAATTGGGTGTCTGTTCAGAAGAAAATGGACAAATTATCTGTCTCCCCCCCCCACACTTTGGTTATACACAAAGACGTTATTGTCACTTGTCTGTCTCAGCCCTTCCCTGCAGGCATGATAAGCAGACGGCTATTTTCTTTTAATTTTCTTCAACAACACAGAAATGCTTATGATTATTGTGGAGTCAGGAAAAGTTTAGTTTCACCAAGTGCCGCATAGTGTTGCGTTTAGTTATTTAGTATATATCTCTCTGCCGTATCTATCTTTCTTTTTTTCTCCACCACTCATGCCCTGAATGTCTACTAGCACTTGTCAGATGCAGCTAAATATTACCTTCTTATATTAAACAGAAGGGTAAAAACTCTTTACAGAAAGCGCAGCTGACAGCTCTCAACATGAGCTGAATGATCACTCCCAATTGTAATCGATTCTGTAAGTACTGAACACAAACCCCCAGGCAATTGAAGAAAATAGGATGATGAAGGACTGCAAACTAATACGTTACACATCTTCATTGATTAACCATTGATTAACCATTATTTTCCTGAATGACAAACAGCCAGTGGTAAAGTAAGTGAAGCTGATGATTTATTTACATGTTAGACGGAAGATGACTTCTTTATTCAGCTGATTGTGAGGCAGGAGACTGCAACAGTTTAGGAATAAGGGGCCGGCTTCTAATCTTTGCTGGCATCGTGCCTGGATTTTTCAGCATGTTTTTATTAGAGAGGAATTTAGCTTGACTGGAAAACAATCAGCTAAATTCAAACAGAGATGATACGGCACGGCACCTGCAGTATAACTACATTTAAGGAGGAGATCGTTTTATAGACTCGGTATTTACAAGAATATTGATCTGTGTTTATTGAACTTTTAATTTAATTCTCTGTTTTGCTCAGCGCCTTATTGGCAATTAAGCACAATTGCATAAATGGCAGAATAGAAGTTTTTAAATACACTTTGCATGTACATTGTTGAGAGAGAGTGAGTTAGTTTGGAACTGTAGCAAAGCCATGGTTTGGGGTTTGTTTGTTTGTTTCCCAGATCTTCAAACCCATCAATCTATTTGAAGATTTTAGCATAAATCAAGCATCTAATTATAATCAGTCTCCCATTAATACAGTAATAAGTAAAACTGATTGCAGTGGCATAAAGCATTACCAGTCATATCAACTTATGTGCAGTCCAGCTGACCCCTTTGCATTTAGACTCTTGAATCCAACAAAAACCGCCTTATAGATACATAATTGATTCCCACGCTTGTACCACATGGTGTGTGTGTGTGTGTGTGTGTTAGAGATGTAATATTAAGGCCATTTTATCTGTTTAAAGATCTGTGGACAACATCTGTCACTAATTAGTGATAAATCATTGCGATTCTTCACTTTTCTTTGTCACAACATTAATCAGAGGGAGCTCTTTGGTGAGCTCTTTGGGGTTTAATGTCTATATAATACGTGCTACTTCGTAGGAATTCTGCTGTAAAGTAGTGTTAATTAATATCCACTTAATAGAGTGAGCTGAGATATACATCATGGTTAGCACTCAGAATGGGTTTCTGTGGAAAATGTACATGCTTTCAGTGTACATAGTTTAAGACAATCTGTTTCAAACAAAGAGAAATGGCCTTTATTGATGAAGTTAATTCTAGTTTCACCTGAATTTACACACACACACACACACACACACAGAGAGAGAGAGAGAGAGAGAGAGAGAGAGCGCGCGCAATTTGGACCCAGTGCCATCCTGAGTAATTATTGAGACATCAAGAACACAAATTATGCATTTACATAGTTTCTTAGTAACTCCAATAGATTTCTAGATTTGTGAGTTAATAATTGAGCACTACCCCTACCAGTTTTGCCAGCCCTTCCCAGATCAAAGTTATGTTCCTTTAACGTTGTGTAAGAGTGAAAGTTCTCCCAGATATTGTCTTTTCCCTATGCGTATTCTTTTTTAAAAAAAATCAATTGTTACATTTCTATTAACAGATTTCCAAAACTCGGCTTGCTGCCTTTCGTTTGATTTTAGCAAAAACAAAACAAAACAGAAGAACAATCAATGACCCTCTTCCTGGTACCAATTTAACTTTGGTTCTCATTTACTGTTTGCTTTTAATGATACCTTGTACTGTAATCAAATCATTCTTTTGGATGAAGGATCCATTAATAGGATTGTTTCAGGTTTCTCATGAAGTGAGAAACATTTATGTGAACAGTTCAAAACATACAGCAAAGCTGCAATCCTACGTGTGGTTTCTTGTAAGTAACTCCCATTCATGGGACTTATTTCCAGGTAAATGTGGACAGGATTAGGCTCCATGTTAGGAAGGCACTCAGCATCTTGCTTTGGCCTTGCTTTTGTTTCCACACACCCCCTAAGATTTTATTAACGCTTTTTCATAATACAATAAGATAAAAAGAAACCAATCCAAATAAAAACAAATACAGAGAAAGAAGGAGAAAAGAAAACACAGTCCTCTTTCAAGGGTAGCTCTTAACCCTTGTCAACCACAGAAAATGGCGGACCCTACAAGCTCTCACCTGGGAGTTTTCTTCTCTCTCACCCTGAGAGATCTTCAGTTCCTTGTTGATTTTCTTTTGTGAGATTGTGTGCTTCTATGGTCTGTCAAACATGTACACATACTAAAAACCTGTTGAAGTAGGTGTTATAAAGTGCACATGGAAATAGCAGTTTCACATAAGTAAGCAGATATAGTGGTTAGAAACCTAACTATTCAAAAGCATTTACCCTTTAAAGAGTATATTCTTCTTTAAGGAGTTTATGGTTTGAGGGTTTGAGCTCAATGGAAGTGAAGGAGATAATTTCAGAACAGCTGCACGGGGGGAAAAAAAAGAAAGATTTTGGACTAATACCTTCCCTTTTATAAGTAAACCAGAATCAATAGTACCATTTAGCTTTGAACATCTAGGCCCTGGATATTTGGCTTAAGGCAAGGAAAATATCTCCCCACGCAGGAGCCTGCTCTCTGGAAGGGGTATGTATGTCCATTTGGCAGAATTCATTTATCTCACCTGCTAATCAGCACAATATTCTGTTGCCCACCATGTGAGTCCAGTTATGTATCATAATAGCCATCACTGGTGTTTTTTAAATGGAGAGTAAAAAGTACACTCCAGAAAAATCACTCTTGCACTTTTGTATCAAACGTCACATGGGGAAAAGCTAACAGGACAAGTCACACAAAACTGTATATTTCTATCTAGGGTCAGACAAATCTGTCAGTTTCAGTTTCATACTTGCCTCTTCATGAAAATTTTCACTTCATGAAAATTTGTCATTATTATTATTACTATTATTATTATTTCAATTTATATACCACCTTTTATCAGAAGATCCCAGGGTGGTATACAACATTAAAAACACATTACAGAACATCAATGATAAAAACACAATCAAAACATAACAATCTACATACAGTTTTTATGTGAAAATTGGCTTTGTACGCATTTATACATGCAACTTTGCCTAATATAACAGTGCACGTGCTGTATGTTGTTTTTCAGCAGTGTATGCATTCTTGTGCACACTTTCTCCTAATAAGCATTTTTTGTTCACATCATTTGGTTGAATGCAAAATTCAAACAAGGTCAAATTGTGCTTACGACAACTGCTTTTCAGTTTGCATATTCTTTCAGGAATTGTGAATTAGGTAGGTTTGGATTAAAATCTGAAGTGACCCATTTCCCCCCCTTATCCTTAGTTCTATCCTTCTTTGGCACTCTGAATCTTACAGAGGAACAGGAAAAGCATCTGTGGAGTATGGTTTCCTTAAGCAAAATGAAAACTAGAAGTGAAATCTTATGATTTATGATGAGATTTAGTTTTTTTAATGCTACTCACATGAATTATTCCACCAATGAGATTTTAATGGAACTAAGAGGAGAAAAAATGCCTTGCTTCATGTATGTGATCCCCCCCCCCCCGATTTTTTTTTGCATTGGAGTAACAAGAAGTATTTTGGATTTCAACCTTTCCTCATTAAGTGTCAAAAATATAGTTTGAACTCATGTGTAGCAGACTTTCCCTTTCAGTCTCTGCAGGTATATTTAATATCTTTACATTTTTAATGAAAATGTAGCTGTCAGTTTAAAACTAATTTGGATGGACAGCAATAAAATGCAAACCTCACTTCAAATTAGAATTTTCAGTGCGGATTTCCAATAGAAAGTAATTGCTGACAATAGGAAATGACAAATTACTAATTACTTAGTTCAATTAGACTTTTGTGCCTTTGGTCCTAAGTGGCAAGCATACAGCAAATCTTGCACTTTTATAACAATTAATGACACTAAAACTATTTAAACTGCCAACAGATGTGAGTAAGAAGACATGAATTGAAACTTACTTAATTTACATACTACCCTGATTTTATTTCGAGTAAATGGTGTTTAATTTTTATGTTACAATTAAATATCACTAGCATAGTGTGATTTCTGCAGGATGTTTTTGGAGCAAAATGCTGGTGCTGACGTTTGTTCCTCTCCTTATCACAGCAATATTTACAGTAAAGAGATCGCATAACGAAAAGAGGGAATAGAATATAATTTTTTATCTAGAGAGGTAACTTGCGGGACTTACAAAATGGAAGCTCTTTGTCATATTAATTATAACACAAGGCTGTTATGGTTGAAATTCATGTCGCTGAACAAGAATTGGTTCAGCACAGGGCTGTCAAACTCTTTCCCTCCTTTCCCTATTAAGAGAGAATTTCCATTTTTCATCCTCCCCACAACCCCTTCTCCCGTGCTGCTCTGCTGTAACTTACAAGAGCAAACCCTTTCAGTGGTTTATCTACAACTTCAGCAACCATTTATTTAAACTTGAGGGCTACAGCAAGTAGACTTTCCGCACACCCCTCCCCTCATATCTTTAGACAGGAAGGTAACAGCTTCAACTATTCCAAGCCCAGAAAGGCCGCAACAGAAAATGGGGTACTTGTGACTTTTCTGCCTGTCATCATGCAACTTTTAAAGGTACCAGAGTCTTGCGGGAGGGGACGAGTCAAACTTAGAAGCAAATACAGTCAAAACTAGGCAGGAAGCAGAAGTTCTGTGGAAAGTCTTAGGACCACACCACAGCGGTTCCACTGTCTGATACACAAAGCTGTTTTAAGGGGGAGAAGAATAGAGGAGAGGTCTAAAAGCAACAGTGTGTATATGAGTGAGAGGATCCAAATTGGGGCTGGGCGATCTATGGCTTAGAACATTTTGTTCCAAAGGTTATTGGCAAAGTGTGTCTTTATGGTACCTGGTGTGCGAAGGGTGACTTGAGGAGGATGAAACAGGGCAGGCGTGTGCCCTTCCAATCCGTCTGATTGGACTGATCGGAAAGATGAATGCCTGTGCATCCTCCTCATACCACCCTGTCAGCGACCCCCCCCCCCAAATGTGTGTGGGGCCATTGCCTCGGCAGCCCCCCCCCCCCCACGCTCCTCCCCTGAGCCCCAGCCAACCTGGACAACCGGTTTTCACCCCAGGTCTAAATCCTTCCGCCTCCTGAGGATTCAAGACTCATCTGTTGACCGTGTTGCCTTGGCAACTCTTCCACCTTCAAGCTGCAGAAGGGGAGGCTTGGTTTTTTACATCAGGGCCTCCCACTCCTGTGGTTTGGACAGTTCTGCGCTTAATGTCTTGAACTGTCACAATGCCTCTAGCTTGACTCACAGTTGGTGACTTTTGTCTTGCTTCCTCTGACATACTCAGTAAGACGCCTTTTGGCTTCAGGTCTCTGGCAACCTTACTGAGCTCTGTCACTATCTGCAGGGCTCTTGCTCTGTGGTCATAATACACATACCATTCGTTCTGCAGGCTCCAGAGGAAGTGAAATAGATAGGTGTGGGGAAAGATATTTGTCACCTGAATTGAGGCTCACAGAGATGTCACCATCAGTTAAGCACCAGTGATAATTTCTGGGAGGAAGAGGTTTAGCCTAGTATGCATTAGTTTTCATGCTTATCGTGCAGAAATAATAACATATAAATAGCTATAGCTATAAAACAGCACATCAACACCTTCTGGTCATCCAGCCATGGAGCTATCTAGTCAGACAGATAGTGACAATTTTGTTTGCAGCAGATGGAGAAGGAGTCTTTTCTGTGATGGCCTCCCACCCTCTTGAATGCTAGCACCTGTTTTAGATGCTTTAAGTTGTTTTATTTGCTCTGGCATTTCAGTGTAATGTTACGGATTACCAGCTTGGTCATCTTCACTTCCATGCCAAATTTACCTAATCCAAAGGTTGTCTTAGCATCTGAGCTGGGACTCATGGTTAAGCCAAGATTTGTTCTGCCTGATTTAACCCTAGTGGTTTAATAAATAAACAAATAAAGCCACCATTGGAATTTTATTGAAAGGCAAAATGCAAAATCCCTAGAATAAATGAATCCTTAAAATAAAACAATATTATTTATATGCGGTTGGAATGACTACATCTTCATCAGCACAGAAGGGCCACAGGGTCCAAAATGTTTCGGACAACTCTGATGTTTTATTTAATTATTCCATATTTCTCTTCTTCCTCCTCCTCCTTTCTATTCTCCACGGCCTCCAACAACCCAACTTTAGGAATCTGAGATATAGCTGAAACCAAACCCTTTAAAAGAGGAGAGAAAGGAAAAGCTTATGTATGGGGTAGGATCTGATGAAGGATGAAAGAAAGAAAGACTTTCACAGCTGTAGGACGATACCTGGAGGAAGGATGGAGAAAGTGGCCTAATTAGAAGAAGCATGAGGAAGGCAGATGGTGGAGAAAGCAAAGAAAGGGTCAAAGATACCAGACTGACTATATATAAAGTCATAAAGGAATATATAAGACTATAGGAATGGTCTCATGAATCATGAGAGGAGAATGTTTAGAATGATTAATGATTTAATCATGCAGAAGAAGACAATGAGAGAGAATATAATTCCCTTCCCATTTCCATCATATTTATTGAGTTTCCAGCAACAGGGGAAATGTCTTGTTCTTGGGCACTTCACCTATTCTACAATGCAGTGAACGAGAGTGCCTAAGCGGTGAAATATTAACCCAGGCAAACAGAGAGATGTTAGAGAAAGATATCTGATATTCAGGGCTATAAAAGTAACCAATTTTTAATGTGTGAAGCATCAATATTCTCATTTTCACTTATTTTATCTTATGCCTCCGTTCTTATTTGCAGGCAGGGGTGGGGAGCCTGTGGCCCTCCATACATTGCTGGCCTAAGAGCAACAGCCAGCATGCCAAACATTCAGGAATGGTGGGAGTTTGGAGGGTTGCAAGTTCACCATCCCTGCTGTGGAGCAAACCAGGGCAACATGGCAGCTGCTGCACTTAAGGGGTAATGAGTGTGAGTGATGAGCCGCGAAGCGTCCAGGTAAAATCTCACCTTGGCAATGAACTCCCCAGGTAGCCTTGAATAAGGCACTATTTCTCAGCTTCTCCATGTGGAATGAACAATATTGATCCTGTTTATCTTAGTCATGGGGCTCCACAAATTTTGGCTTGACTTCATCACCAAGCCTGTTACTGTCTCCCGACCTGGTGGTTTGCTGGTTTGGTGTTCTAGGTGCTTCCGCCATGCATATCTCAAGGATATAATCCCTCTGTTGCTGGTGGGAAGGTGTGGGAACAAATGCTGCCTTTCATCTCTGACCTCAGTGCTGTGGTGTTTAGCCCTCAGATTGGAGATGAAAGATCCCTCTGACCGCTCTTTAGAGATTTTCTCTACAGGGTTGCTAGAAGGATCTTTTATCTCCTAATCAGAGGATGATCTCTGGTTGGTAGGGACACTTACCGTGGCTTGTTGGGTTGGATCCAGCCCATGGACTGTTAGCCACCCCTGGCAATAAATACTAAGTGTTATTAAAAGCATAAACACCTTTACAGCAATACATGTATTTTAATAAAAAGATGTCCAAGAACAAAGATACATAGTGGTTATAATTGAGCTTCAGGGTGATCAGAATGTTAGGAATGCACAGCTGACCATAGCTTCTCAGTACGTCAAAGAAAGCGTGGTTAATGGCTTCCAAACAAGCCAAGCTATGGGACCCATTGGTTTCTATTTTTGCTTTTTTGAAAGTCATTAACCATAATTGAGAGCCAGTGTGGTATAGTGGTTAAGAGTGGTGGACTTATAATCTGGTGAACCGGGTTCACGCCTCCGCTCCTCCACATGCAGCTGCTGGGTGACCTTGGGCTAGTCACACTTCTCTGAAGTCTCTCAGCCCCACTCACCTCACAGAGTGTTTGTTGTGGGGGAGGAAGGGAAAGGAGAATGTTAGCCACTTTGAGACTCCTTCGGGTAGTGATAAAGCGGGATATCAAATCCAAACTCTTCTTCTCTTCTTCTTCATCATTTCCCAGTTCAGACGTAAGGAAGCTATGGTTAGCTGCTGCTTCCTGGCTTTCTTCCCCACTCACAGAAAAGAAAGCGTAGAGTAAGAGCAAAGGACTTGTGTTCCAATGCCTAGAGCTTATGTATGCCCTGGCTTATTAAGCCAGGAGCTGATCATATGCACCAGATACATGTATTTGAAGCAGTATATGCAAAAGAAGAAACAAAACTGAAAGAGGAGAAAAGTTGAGCCATCTCTTAGAAGCCCTTCAAAAATTAAAATGGAAACAGAGGGGAAATGAGACAGAGTCGGGGAAGCTAATATAATACCCACCAAGTGTCCCAGAAAAAAAAGTGACACCCCATTTTATTGCGTGAGATGAAGGCGGCCATTTTGTTGTGATCTTGTCCTGAAAAAGAAATAAGAAACGCTTGGGGTGAGATCATGGCACAGGTCACGTGACTCACCCCGGGAGTACATTCCGGAAGACCTGCATCCAGGTTTTTGATGTGGAAATGTTGGATGGTATGTAATATATATAAGCCCAAGAGGACTGAGGAGAGGGAGGAAAGTCTGAGGTAAGAGTTAGAGGGAAATGCCAAATGCAAGGACATACACATACTCTTCTGTATCTGGCTACTTGGAAGGAAGATCCATTGGATTCCATAGGGCCTGCTCCCAGGTGCATGGCTATAGGACTGCAGCCTCAGACTTCTTTTTACAGTGGTACCTCAGGTTACATACACTTCAGGTTACATACGCTTCAGGTTACAGACTCCGCTAACCCAGAAATAGTGCTTCAGGTTAAGAACTTTGCTTCAGGATAAGAACAGAAATCTTGCTCCGGTGGCGCGGCAGCAGCAGGAGGCCCCATTAGCTAAAGTGGTGCTTCAGGTTAAGAACAGTTTCGGGTTAAGAACGGACCTCTGGAATGAATTAAGTACTTAACCTGAGGTACCACTGTATTTGGAAGCGAGGGTCATCACCCAGATAGGCAAATGGCCTCACCCTATGGGCTGCTGCACTGAGACCGTATCACACAGAGATAATTCAGGCCTCTGTTCTCACGGAGCCTTAGCTTTTTGCAAGTAACGCCCCTCCGTAGGCAACACATTACCACTGACTGACCCCACTTGTCTGCACCTTCCCAAATCTGCCCTTCCAACCTCTATGCGCCTTTACAGGCCCAGCCACGTTGCTCCCTCTTTAGCCTCATATTAGCATTGCTGCTTCCCTTCCTTTTTTATATATTTCACCAGCTGTGTTGCTTCTATCACTTTACTTCTCACTCTTCCTTCGCCAGCTGTTGAAGGAAATATGGTACACAAGTCCCATTACTATAGTGCAATTTTTAAATGCAAGGTGCTCTGAGGCAGTTGAAGTAATTATCTATGAAATATGGAAGCATGCATTGGACAACTTGCTTTCTTGAGTATGGCTTCCCTCTTTCCAATTGCTGCTCTATGGCCATCATAACTTTAATTCTGCACAGACCCTTCCCTCCTCCTCTCCCCCCCCCCTTTCTAGCGGACTGGTTTGTTTCACGACTTGCCATCTCTCTCCAGTGTTACTGTAAAAAGGTTTTCAATTTCCACACCGGTTGACTGAAAGGCTGTTTGCTGAATATATAAGGGCCTAACCAGAGCTCAGTATAGGGATCTGAGGAGGATTACTAAGGATTCTAGGGCATTTTGATTCTGTCCAAAATTACTTTCAGGCATACGTATCAGATGGCTTGGCTGCGTCTGATGGATCAAGGGGACAGTGTGAGAGTAAGAAAGAGAAGGTGAAAAGGATAAAGGAGGGATCGAGGACAAAAGGAAGATCATACAGCAGTAGGGAAAGAGAAGGGAAGCCGAGAGCAATATCTTACTTTTATTGTGAACTTTTATTTCTGCAGTTTAGACAAAAAAGAAAAAGTGAGAAATACCCAATTCAGTTTACTACAAAGAGGTAGATAAACCCAATCCACCTAAGACAGAAAAAAAGGTGGGGCGGGAGACTCATCGTAACATGAAGTTGGGTATTTTAAAATGCTTGCGGAATATTGCATCGCTTCTGTTAAACATAAAAATGATCCAAACTAGAATGCCCAGATTGTTGCAGGTACAATTCTCAAAACTAGTCTTATTTAAAACAACAAACCAACCAACCAACCCTGTTTGGTTATGCAGGACCAGTGATGGATCTGCTTTTTTTCTTAAGGAACACGAATGTTTAAGGGCTGCCTTAAGCGCATCTTGTTTCCCACATGGATTGCACTTCTGTTTAGGAAAGAGCATATGTAATTCACACATCGATTGCCACTTGTAGCAACCGCACACACTTCTGTTTTGCTGGGAAGCTGTGATTGGCCTTGGCTTCTCAGCGCATACAACACAAAATTGATGCAAGTGTGTCAGCTATGTCTGGTGGTCTGTGAGTGTCTGCTTTTCCTCTTCCACAGGTAAAAGTATGCCCTATGTTGTAGATTTGTAATTTTTAAAGTGCCCACCCCCCCCAAAAAAAAACCCGAGAGGGGGAAACTTCTTTGCGATAAAGTCCTGTTACAGTTTAAATCCCTTCAGAGTTTTTCCCCCTTTAAAGATTTCCCAGATGTTTCTTTTTTTGCTGAAGTCTGCATTTTAGAAATACATAAGTAGGCTGCTGAGTCTATGGCTGTAACCTCTCTGGGACAGGGGACTTGCCTAGCTGTCTTTTCAGTTATTTGTTAGTGCTAGCCGCTAGACAATTGAGCCCTGACCCTTGATTGGGAACACTGTGCCCACAGTAGGAATAATAAATAGCAATAACAATGACTAAATATATAAATGACAGTTAAATGTTCCATTCCGTGAGCACTTAACAGCCATTTTCAAACCATGGTAGCAGGCGTGTACAGTCATATACTTGAAGAAAAGAGGGTCTTTCCTATAAATATAAAAAAATAATTTAATATTAAAAAGTGGATATAGCGCAGCAAGCCTTGTAAACGTCGCAGTAGCTGGAAGCCTGGAATACAAGCAGAGGTAAAACTTTAATGAGCATTGATTAGTATCCAGTGGATATAGATCCTAATCGCATGCATTTTTACTTGGTGAGTAAATCCACTGATTTCAGTTGAACTTACTGCTAGGAAACCCATAGTCAAAGTTTACAACCATAGCCAAAGTTTGTGCATCTATTGGATATATTTAAAACTCTGTAATATAAATAAATCCTCCCCTCCACACCATTTTCATTCATCTGTATTCAGAGCCCCACAGTCCATAGTGCATGTCCGACTGCACTCAGCTTCCTCTTACCTCAGTGTCATGAAACCCAAGAGGACCTGATCACTTCCTCCCAAGGTTCCCAGTACTTCCTCTTCATTGATCAGTTGCTCCCTGCTGGTAAGGACCAGGTCCAGGATAGATGGTCCCATTGCTGCTTCACTGCTTTTACCCCATTGCACCACATAGTTTCCGTCATATCTGAGGGGCTGTAATGTGTGCATATTATGTTGAAACTAAGCATTACGAGGGTCTGACTACATGCCAAACGAGTGACATGATTTGCAATCACGTTGTTGAGTTTTTAAACCAGTTGGTTTGGGGTGGGAGATTGTCATCAAGTTTCTGCTTCCCAACATGGTTGTGACCTTGATAACAAACAAACAATCAAACCCCACACAACGTACAGCATTAGGAAAAGCTATATTGGTGAGGAGCATTTTTTACTGAGATTGTAGCTGGAGAGAAAATCTTAAACCTTGCCTCCCCATGTAGCACTGATGACAACTCCCTCCCCATACCTGGTATTTATTTATTAAAAAAACCTTTATATGATGTTACAGATGGGTAGCCGTGTTGGTCTGCCATAGTCAAAACAAAAAAAATTCCTTGCAGTAGCACCTTAAAGACCAACTAAGTTAGTTCTTGGTATGAGCTTTCGTGTGCATGCACATTGGTATCTGAAGAAGTGTGCATGCACACGAAAGCTCATACCAAGAACTAACTTAGTTGGTCTTTAAGGTGCTACTGCAAGGAATTTTTTTTGTTTTTTCTTTATATGATGGTTAATCATGCCATTAACAGTACATAAAGCTAGGCCCTGAATCAATAAGAGTTCTATTTGGAATGAAGGGATAATGAAATTTGATGACATCACTCATTGTGATGGTATGCGGGGGAGAGTGGGGTGTGAAAATAGCTCCTTGTTGGCTATAGGTATATATCCCAGCTCTCATTAATATGGAAGCTGCCAATTAGGCCACAGTAATGGTATGAGCCAGGCCTGTGACTGTTCCCACAGGAGCACCCCAGTTTTGGTTAATGATATTTCAGTAGGTTATTTAATTACAGGTGGAATTTGAGTGTTGAATGTGCTTTTCGACTGTGGGACAATCATGCCTTAAAAATGGACTAAGGACTCAACATACCCTTTTGTGTGTGTGTCGTTTGGTTCTGCAGTCTCTAAAGGCACCAGTATCCGCCTTTGAACATGCCATGGCCCAGCACTTTTGCTGGAGGAACTGGAGAGACCAGATTCCATAAAAGGGGGTTAAAAGTTTTGGGAGACACCCGGATGAAATATCCTGTCTGGCAAGCATTTTTTGGACCAGAACAAGCTGGTTCAGGCACTTAAAAAAATTAAGATCTTCAGGGAATTACAGCCAAAGGTGGTTGATTCCACTGATTAGAACTGAGTTGTATCTAGTCTACATATATAGTCTACACTTGCCAAATCCTATTACTGATCCGTAACTTCATCATCAGGGGAAAATATAAATATAAAGGACATGAATAAAGCCATTACCCAGAGTTTTGTTTTGTTTTAGTTTTTAAACTATTTTTTCCAGCTTATTGTGATTTTTTCCCCCTGCTGCAAGCGAAATATTTTACATACCTTATGCTGTTGCTTCTTTATATGCAGGATTAATGTATTTAGTCATATTCTGTTGCATTATATGAGACAAGCGCCAATACAATTTTTGAAACAAGGTATGGTATGTGTTTACCTCTTTAAAATTCATCCTTCTCTCCCCCTACCACTTGGCCAAACTGCAGTTTTATTGCTGGATAATATGGTGAAAAGATTCATTGAAAGCGTTACCTAACAACATTGGTGGTGTTGATGAATAGTTGCAATTAATACATTCCCTTAATTAGTCTGATACCCAGAAGATGCACCTGGCAGGTCATTTAAATACTGCAATTGATTTATAGCTGCTAGAAATGATTTTACCAGCTATCTTCAGAGAGTGCAATTAGAGAGGATTTCAATTTTTTTCATGCATTTTCTGTGAGGAATAAACATAAAAAGGTCTATGTGTAATTCAGAACAAAGCAGCCATAACAGTACTAATGGTTTATGGATTTTATTAATATCCCTCTATCATTAGAAACAATTTAGAGAAGGTGCGTATTGTTTCATGTCTGAAGTATTCACATTATTTTCCAGTATGAATGCTTTGTTTAAAATGGATAGGCAGCACTCCACAATGCTGTAAGTGGTTTTGCTGCTGTTTGTAAAACTCAGTAGTGAAAAATCTTAAGCCATTGGATAATAACAGTTGTACGCAGTTATACACAACCTTTATGTGTATGTGAGTGTAATCAACTGATAGATGGATACATTACAAATTCAAAAAGACTGGCATCCCATTGACTCAGTGGGATTTTAGCTACTTAATTGGGCACAAGATTGCAGCCACAGTTATATGTATACCATACTCTATATTTACGCCAGTATTTATGATTTATTTTGACTTTTATCATGGACATATGATGGCTATGAAAATAAATGCCTACTGTTTTACCATTTGTGTGTGATCTGTCACAAAAGGTTCGGCTGTTCTGTTAATGTTTTATCTGTTTTGAAATGGACTCAGTTCACTGTCTTTTAGATTTTCCCTGTGCCTTGCATTTTGCCCTATTTCCCATGTTGAAGCAGACAGCATCCCTTCCTTTTGTTAACTCTCCTCTTTCTGCAACGACACCATCGTTCCTATCAGTTGGAAGAGTGCTTGGCTATATAGAAAAAGCACCTGTCAGACTAGAGGGTTCTTTCTTGGCTCTCAGCCACTACTTGTTTAACTTTGGTGTAATCAGAAAAAAGCCTAATATATGCCAGAGTCCTATACTGCTCTCTCTCACACATGGGCATATTGGAGAATGTGACATTTGTGTAGAATAGAGGTTTATATGCGCAAGAGAAATATGCAAAGCAATGAGGCATAGGGTGCCCAGAGGCAGGGCAGGGCAGTGCCTACTGTCCAACATTTCTCCATTTCTCTTATGAAAATAAAGGTAAAGGTAAAGGGACCCCTGACCATTAGGTCCAGTCGCGGACGACTCTGGGATTGCGGCGCTCATCTCGCTTTATTGGCCGAGGGAGCCGGCATACAGCTTCCGGGTCATGTGGCCAGCATGACTAAGCCGCTTCTGGAGAACCAGAGCAGCGCACGGAAATGCCGTTTACCTTCCCGCCGGAGCGGTAGCTATTTATCTACTTGCACTTTGACGTGCTTTCGAACTGCTAGATTGGCAGGAGAAGGGACCGAGCAACGGTAGCTCACCCCGTTGCGGAGATTCAAACCGCTGACCTTCTGATTGGCAAGTCCTAGGCTCTGTGGTTTAACCCACAGCGCCACCCGCGTCCCTCTCTTATGAAAATAGGGACGTCTTATTCTATTATTATTATTATTTTACTAATCATACCCCACTCTGGGTAGCTTCCAAAATATATACAAACATAATAAAGCATTAAACGTTAAAATAACTTCCGTATACAGGGCTGCTCAGGGGTCAGATAACTCCACACCCTCCAACATTTCTCTGATGAAAATAGGGATATCTCACCATAACTTCCAACACTTCTCCAAATAAAATAGGGACATCCTAAGGAAAAGCGGGACATTCTGGGATCAAATCAGAAACTGGGACAGCTTCTGTAAATCTGGGATGTCCTCGGAAAACAGGGACACTTGGAGGGTCTGGCAATGCTCCGGAATGCTGGGTATTTTGTAGAAGGGGGAATTTCAGCAACTGCAGCCAGGGCCAGCCCTGCCCTTGAGGCAGAGTGAGGCAGCCACCTCACACGGCAGATGCTGAGGGATGGGGAGCAGACTCTTGTAAAGGACCACACTGCACAGCTTTCATTCATTTCAGTGGGGTTTGTGCCCCACTGAAATGGGCAGTGATTTTGCTGTTGTTGCGAGTGGATGGGTGTGCAAAACAAGGATCTGTACGTTTGATGCACACTGGAAAGCTGAATGGCTTGATTATGTCAAGATGGCAGATAACATTTTATTGACCACCGGCTGACAGAGAAGTATGTCAGGGCTAATCTTTCTGTTTCTGTAATTACGGTAATGCATGGTGCTGCTGCTAAAGCAGTTGAAGAACGTTCACCAAGTGGCTACGCACAGCTGATTGCTGCATCTCCACTTTCTTTGATGCTCAGTAGCCAAACTTAAATATGCAGCCTGAGTGACCAGCAAATTAATACTGGGCTGTTGTGCATATAATATAGAGATTCTCACAACCTTTGAGTCTTGATGTGCTTGACCTGGCATTGGAAGCCAAAGTCTGTTTTTAAAAATAAGTATGCCAGCAAAATGCCTATTAACCTTGCAGTATAAATGTGTATAGAAAATAATCATAGTTCCTTATTTATGAGGAGGGAGCAGATGCTGCATCCTTCTCTTAGTTATTATTTTTATATCCAACAAGTGTGCTGGACACATCTTAGGAGAAATGGGGAAGCATGGCCTCTGGCCTAGAGGTGCCCGCAATTTAATTTTGCACATGGCACGTGAAAAGGAGAGAAGAAGGCTATTTGGGAGTGTCCAGGCCATGAAATCCTTCTATATGATATTCTCATGGCTGTCCCATCCATTGGCTTGCCTGGGAACGGCCTGCCATTGGGCTCTTTCCTTCCCATTCTACCTGGTGATGATGTCACTACATTATGTAATGGTATGAAATAATTGGAACACAAGTTCATTTGCTTCCTCTCTCCTCGTTCCTTTTTCCCTTTTGTAGCATGTCTCTTTAGTTAAAAGTACAAGACAAGCTGTGCTGGATCAGGCCAATGGCCCATCTAGTCCAACATCCTGTGCTCACAGTGGCCAACCATGTCTGTTTCCCATTCTTTCTAATGCCTGCTCTTAAATAACTTTATAGCTATTATGTGTTTATGGATTGGGGGTTTTCCTGATAATTCCGACAATAAAGGTGAAATGTTCTTCAATAAGGTTGTGGATGACATATTTTTGAGGATTGCATAAAAATGTGAGATGAAGAGATCTCTTGTCAAAATGTGTCCTGTTATCACCTGCAGGGCCATCTTACCCATAGGCGCTAGGGGTGCAGGGCACCCGGCTCTCAGGGGCAGCAGGGTGAGAGTCCAGGGAAGAGCCCGCCCAACGGTCAGAGCGCCACAGTGGGCTCTTCTGCTGTGGGTCGCTCTGTGTCGCGAGTTCGGGGGTGACCAAGCCAGTGAGACACTGAGGCAGCCGGCCGGCCGGCTCCGCCTTCCTGCGTGCCTGGGACAGGGCAACGGGGGGGGGGGGCACCGGGTGGATCTTTGCACCCTGGCGCCGCATATGCTTAAGACAGCCCTGATCACCTGAAAGTAACAGAATTTTAGCTCACTGGAATTCATGGTTCTTGCCACAATAAGAAGGCATGTCACTGTGCGAGAAGCAGATTTTTTTTTATTTATTCCCTCACGTAAGAAATTTCTTTTGGAGAAGGTTTGAATACAAAAGGAAGTTTGGCCGTCTTGTTCAGCAGGGAAGGTCTTATGCAGAGTGAGTTGAGTGGAAAGGAGAGATCAATGCATGAGCACAGGTTGAAAAGGCCATTAAGGCTCATATTACTTATTGAACAAGATGGGAAGGAGGGACTGAAGAACAAAAATAAGCAAAAGGTTCTTGCAAGTTATTGGTTTGCTCTTGCAACCTTTCTACAGCAATGGTTTCCAGCTGGTCCTGAAAGGCGTAGGGTGCAACAATTGGTTGTGTTGTTGTTTCTTGCATGAATGTTGACCTCTATGACATGCTACTTTGCACTCAAGTAGGACTTGGCATGATCTCTTGCCTGGAGGGGGATAATAAGATATTAGGGAATCTGGAGTAGGAACTTGAAACATCATGTAAAGTTGGTTCCAGTTTTAGGGGGTTCCATCCAATGTGCTCTCTTTGTGGCCCCAATGACATTAATTCTGCCCCCCAGCTGCAATTTCTCAACTGTCCACTGCCCCTGCTTGGTAAGTCCAAGCCCAGAAGATAGATCAAGTGGGAGGACCAAAAACAGGTGCCATTGAATACCTACTCATGTCAGCTCCATAGACTGGTGTGTGCTTAGTCCCAAGAGCCATTCTCAGATAAGGAAGGGAATAGTGATATGCCAGTTGAGCCAGCTGATTCTAGTTTTGTTCTTATCCTCCTCTCTGCTGAAGTCTACAAAGACACTGAGGCTGAGGAGGAAGCCAGCAGCTAGATAGGGTTGCCATATGTCCGGAATTTTCTGGACATACCTGGAACACTGCAATTGGAAGCAGTTTCTGGGCGGAAATCATCAAAATGTCCGGGAAAATCTGGCCATATGGCAATCCATGTCAGCAGTGTCGTTTTTGCTGATTTCCCTTAAAAACAGCTCAACAACCTTTGTGTCTGGATTTTCACTTCATGAAATATGGCAACCCTAAGCTAGCACCACCCCCTGGGCTGGTTGCAAGTAAGAAAGCAGGTGGGGCAGAGACAGAATGAGTCTGGTGGGGCATGTCCCAGTCTCCCTTAAGCCTCCAGTGCTTCAGCCCCTGTCCAGAGTCACACCACCTTCACGCTATATCATATTTCAGGCTCTCTGTTTCAAGCTCAAGATCCCAGTTCCAGCCACTGATTTCAGAACAATAAAACTGAGAGCATAATTTCCAGCTCTTGAGTTGGGAATGACATCCCATAGCCCAGGCATGGTTTGATGGGAACGCAACCTGACAATTAGATAGTGACAACTTTCAGACAAGCTTTACTGTTGTGCAGCTTGTTTGTCGCCAAAGAAATGTCAGGTGGAAATAGCCCAGGTGAATGGGTGATTGTCAACACTTAAATGATGCTATATGCCACGATTCAAAAGTAGGATTCAAAAGTGTGTGTGTGTGTGTGTGTGTGTGTGTGTGTGTGTGTGTGTGTTCACGCATGTTGCAGGTAGACAAGTAGCAGGAATGTACTTCATCCATTACAATTTCATGGAAAGTTATTCGGCTATAAAGAGACGAACTCCAGTCCAAGGAAGACTGGCTTGATCAACCAGTTTTAGCTGAGGCTGGAGGTTCATCTTTTGTGATTCTTTTCCAAGTTCTCATAAAAATTCACCTGCATTTTGGTCCAAATTTCTCTTGGCGTACACAGTTTTGTATGCAATGTTACCTACTGAAGATATGTTTTGCAAAGAGATTTTCTCTGATATAATGCATTTTGTATGTTATTTTTACTTACATACGCACAGTTTATCCTACTACATGCATTTCTGTATACAGTGGTACCTCAGGTTAAGAACTTAATTCATTCTGGCGGTCCGTTCTTAACCTGAAACTGTTCTTAACCTGAGGTATCACTTTAGCTAATGGGGCCTCCCGCTGCTGCTGCGCTGCCACCGCACGATTTCTGTTCTCATCCTGAAGCAAAGTTGTTAACCATAGCTGTCAACGTTTCCATTTTTTAAAGGGAAATTCCCTTATTCCAAATAGGATTCCTCACAAGAAAAGGGAAAAGTTGACAGCTATGGTCTTAACCCGAGGTACTATTTCTGGGTTAGCGGAGTCTGTAACCTGAAGCGTCTGTAACCTGAAGCGTCTGTAACCCGAGGTACCACTGTACATTTCTTGGCTGGAGAACTGCACTGCAAACAATTGGAGAAGTGTGAATTTTGAAGGTTACGGTTCATGCACTGTTTTGAAAAATGTGAATTATGAAAGTTCACCTGTAAATGCAAACTGAACCACGTTTGTCCCCAATCTCCACTTACCACTGCCCCATGAAAAGCTGCTTCAGGAGATTAGGGGCCCCTCCAAGATAGCATGGAAGATAGTGTTGGGAGCTGATGGGGAATGCAAACAAGTGAAAATGACCCCCTTGCTTCAACAGGGAGGCCTTATCAGATCCTGGTCCCCAATGCAAACGGAAAGGGGAATCTCTAGATCCAACCCACTGATTTGATTTTATTGTCCAGTTCTTTGGCTGCAGGCATTTTGAGATGCTTCTCCCCTCCCCCACCCCTGCCCATCTCATTGCATACAATTGCATTTATAAACATTATCCAGGCAGGCAGGCAGTCATAACTCCAAGTTCTTTCATCTTTTAAAAAGTTTATTCCAAAAACTTTTTTCTTTCTTCATCTTTTATATTCAATCCAGTAATTTCAGATTTATTTTTGCTACACGTGCAACCAGGCACTTCACTATATTGGCCTATTAACCTCAATATCTCTCTCGAGGATGTCACCAGCTTCCTAAAATAGTATCTTTTTGATGAACGCAGGTGCCATTATTAATAGATTGCCCAGCCCCTTGACCTTTCTTACTGACCCATGTTTGTGTAATTACTACTTCTACTTTACTGAACAAAATCATGGAATATATTCTATCTCTGAAGAATATATACAATTCTAGCATGTGTGCCGTTGAAACCGATGGTGGGTTACAGGGGAGAAGGAAAGAAACAGATCTCTCCCCCAATAATCAGTTGCAGTGCAAACCCAGAAATCGGCACGGATAACATTTCCACCTTGGTGTGAAGCCTTCGCTGGTAGGAACTTGTTCCTTAATTTCATTCCCCCACACCCACTCCTCAAGATCATAGCCAATATGCTACAAAACCAGCATATAATGCAGTAGCTGAATATTCTAAGGCTAGTGAAAGTTCAGCAAACATTTGTAAAACAATAACAAAACAAAACAAAAAGGAAAAAGAGTGCAATAAAGATTTGCTACCATTCCAAACAAGCAAGCTTTGAAAAGTTTGCTTTTTTAGCATAAGAGAATGACAAATTTCCAACAGCCTGGTTAACTTGGAAGGTTTTCTCTTTCTCAAAGAATTTAGTGTAGATTTACAATTATCATAAGACCGACTGTAGTTTGTTTGCTCCTCACAAAAGCAGGGATGATTTTTATTGACCAATCTTTGATCCGAGAGATTAAAGAAAGTACTGCATGAGCAGTGAAAAGGATAACACTGAGGGGGTCAATAGGCTTTACTGCTACTTGGAAATGAAAGTGAACCATTCCATTGGGAGAAGGGGTAATTTAGCATTCTTACTGGGAACTCGGGAGGTTTTTCCTTTTCTCCTCTCTCTCTCTTTTTTTTAAGAAAAAAAATATTCATCTTACTTACAGGTTTCTCCATGACTTAATGCTGTGGCTCTAATATGAGGTCGTTTGGAGGGCACTAGATTCACCAACATAATTCTGCACAGTGCTTTTTTGCCCAAATGGCTTGGCTGTCTCACACTCGCACTCTTGATTGAAATGTTTCTAGGAGACTTTTGGAATGCAGTCTGAAGGCTTAGCGACTCAATATTTTCAACATGAATACGCTTCCAATCTCATTGAAAGTTTCTGTGAATTGCAGCAGAAGTTTTATGGGCTTTCTGCTCTTTTTTCCTCGAAACCTTATGAACTCCTGCACAATTGCGCGCGTGCTTGCCTGAGAGGACCTGGCCTACCTCTTGGGGGTAAGATAGGTTCGTGTATAGATGATCAAAGGTCTGTGCCATTATTCCCCATTCAAGAATTGCAATGAGGAAGAGAACAAAGAGTCTTGTGGGACCTTAAAAACTACCAGATTGATTGTGGCATCAGATTTCAGCCCCCTTCACTAGATGCTGGGTCTGCTGCTGTGGCCGGTCCCTTCATCACTTTTAACTGGGATCTGTATGTAACAAGAAGTGGTGGGCATTTTCTATTGTGTGTCTATCCTACAGTATTATTCACCAGTTCCAGTCTAGTCTTGTCAATATGTTTTCACCCCGCTTCTTTGGACAGGTGTTGTCGGTTGAGGATTGTGGCAATTCCATGCTTGTCTTGAGTTGGGAATGGGATGAGTATTCATCCACATTTTACATTTTTTTAAAGACCTCAAAAGATACACAATTAATGACTTTTGTTTTACATTGACATTTCCTTTAGATTGGAATGAATGTAGGTTATGTAAGTTACACAAATTGTTTTGCATAACATACATTATGAGAGAGATTAATAATGTAGCATTTGGTGGTAAGCGAACTGCAGTGGAATGGAAGCAATGCTGTTTGCGATGAATGCAGGTCAGAAATCTTACAACCCTACTTATCTGAAGAAGTGTGCATGCACACGAAAGCTCATACCAATAACAAACTTAGTTGGTCTCTAAGGTGCTACTGGAAGGATTTTTGTTTGTTTGTTTGTTTCAACCCTACTTAAAATGGCGATGTTCCTTTTTTTGCTAAAGGAAGCTGAAACGTTAAAGGTACCCCAGAAATTCATTTCAGCTGAAGAAGGATATGCATTGAATAATAATTCTGGACATTTTTTTCTATAGGCTAAAAATAGGTGAAGAGCGATTTAATTGTGCATCAAAAGTTCCATGGGTCAACATTTTTTTTTAAAAAAAGAAACAACACTGGGTATTTTCCCCCCCTGGGACAATGTAGTTAAAATGTGGGTTACATCAGGAGCTCCCTCCTTCCGAAAAAAGTTCGCAAACTGGAACACTTACGTCCGGGTTTGCAGTGTTTGGGTTCCAAGTTGTTTGAGTACCAAGGCGTTTGAAAACCAAGGTACCACTGTATAAGCTAACTGCACAGCTGGAATGCCCATCCAGAGAAGCCTGTGGCCCTCCAGGGGTTGTTGGATTACAACTCCCGTCATCCTTGACCACTGGCTGTGCTAGCTGGGGCAGATGGGTGATGGAGTTCAGCAACATATGGAAAGCCACAGCTGCATGAACCATGCTATATCTGAAAGCGATCGTCTCTTCCAGTGAGTCAAGTGGCACCACTGCTTCTTTCTCTATTCATGTGTGCTGCACTTAATATAGCTTATTCTGGCGGCATCAGACACTAGATTCCAGTGAACGTTGGGGCAAACATTTCCACAGACTTAGCTGCTTAGCTTTCCAGTATATCAAGGATCTGACTGGACTCTGCTCAGTAGGAGAGGGTGCTTGAGAGCACCTATACCAACTGTCTGGGTCATCCCTACATTCCACAAAGTGACCAGGGCATTAACAAGAACCACCTGCCCAGCTGACTGGAACTTCCTAAGGACCTTCTGCAATCCAATGGATCCCATAAGCCTCCAGAGATTGGCCACCCCAATGAGTTCCTCCCCCTTGCAACAGGGACCAGCCGCTGCAAGTCTAAACCTCAACAGGACCCAATTTAGCATCATGAAAATTTATATGGTCTTGAGTTTCTCATATTCTATACCTAGAATCCCTGAAATGTAGAACAAACCACTGTAGGCAGCTCCCTGCTTAGATGAGGGGAATCAAAGGTGGAAGTATATCCAAAGGGTGGAAATTAACGTGGCACTAAGTGTGGTGTGTGTGCGTGATACGAGGTCCACTCTGTAATGGGACTTTCCCCCTCCCCTCCTCCCAATCTGCCAGAACAAATTTAGGGGGCATGGGGGGCAGGGTGAAGAAGAAACTCCCATTGCATGAGTGGACCTCATTCGGTGTGTACAACAGCTTAGTTGAATCTCATCTATAGTTGTGTGTTTTTTAAGCTGTCCAGCTGATTATTCCATTTGCCAAATGTTCATACTATAAGTCTGCACTTTCTTGCATATGACTGTGCCTCAGGCTTAAATCCATTACCTGTATGTTGCTCATGTACAACTGCATATAAACATCCTTATTTTGAGGGACCAGCATGATACCTTTGTGTTGACAGAACAGTTAAATCTACCTCCCCCTGACCCTGAAGCTTTTGGTTCTGGCCTTGCCTTTTTTATAGTGAAAAGGCTCACATGTTTCTGCAGCTGGAACTTTTGAGGACTCTGAATATTAAATGGCCAATGGCAGTTTGAGTGCCACCACCCTAAAAGTCTAGTTCCTACCTCCCAGCTCCCTGAGTCCTCAATCATTTTAGAAAACCAAGACTCCTTGGCATTTCCCTTCCCCAAAGACACACCTTTCAATGCTATCTACATCTGTGTTCTTCAGACTTCTCTAGGCTTCCAATTTAACCTTGTAGCCTCCTGTAGCCAGTCTCCTGCAGATCTCCCCCTGCTCCGTCCCTCCACAAGACTTCATGTTTCTGCTTTGTTCTTTTTTGGGATACCATTATGTTCAGAAATCTGTGCTTGCTGGTGTTAGTTTGACATAGCTTCTATAACTGTCCATCACCCAGGCTATGCATTTTTCATTGGTCTTTCAATGATCAATTTCTTTCTTTCTTTCTTTCTTTCTTTCTTTCTTTCTTTCTTTCTTTCTTTCTTTCTTTGCTGGCTATAGCTGTCCTGTATGCAGGAGGTAGGAATAATAACATCTTGTTTTATTATTTCTTTATTTTATTTAAGAATCGCCTTCTATGTGCGTCTGAAGGCGATTCACCTAAAAATAACTAAAAATAGCTTTGAAACCAGTGCAAAAGGACAAGATAGGTATAAAAACAATATGGAAGAAATGCTTAAGGCAGAAAGACCTTTTCACATGCCGACCGCTCAAGTGGTGCATAACTGGAGAAAAGCTCTTTGCGATCTCCTTTACACCTCTAACCACAGGTGTCTCCTTCCAGCATGGGCACAGCTTGGGCTCCTTTGAACACCAGGTCCCCTATGTCAGAAACTCTATGCTGGGGTAGTGGGTCTCTGGCTCCCAGGCCTGATTTGGCCCACCATGCCTCCCTAATTTTGGGCAACCCATACCCAACTGATGTCATATATGATATCACATGTGAGGCTGGTAAAAAGCTGGCTTGGCCATCTGGGGGTTTGCAGGCACCTGTACACTGACTTGTGCAAAGCACTAGGCCAGGCAGTGCTTTGAAAGTAGCTTCTGAAGACCTGACAATCAGTTGATTGTCAGACCTTCAGAGGAGCCCTCAAAAGTGCTGCACAGAATTGAAAAGACCTATTTTGCCCTGCAATGGTCACTTGACAACTTGGTGACATCTCATGACTGGGCAAAATGAGTATTTTACTTCCATAGAAACACAATGGGGAGTTGAAAGACAGTAGAAAAATATTTAAAAAATAAAAACCGGAGATAAATATGGTTACATCTCAAAGCTGGATGTCCTGGTACTGGTATCCAATATGGTTCGGCAGGTGTTGAGGTCTAGCGCTGTGGCAGGACCCCTGTTGATTTTCTCTGGCCTGGGCTCCTTTTTATACAAACTTTTTTAGTGCTCCAATGTGTGCTGGGCAGATGTTGCATTCTCTGTGGCATTCCTTAAACTCTGGAGTTCCCACCAACACAGAGGTGTGTATAATATTCCCAAAGGAGTGCTTCCACTGAGATCTAGCTCTGAGGGCCTTCTGGCGGTTCCCTCACTGTGAGAAGTGAGATTACAAGGAGCCAGGCAGAGAGAGGCCCTTCTTGGTAGTGGTGCCTGCCCTGTGGAGCACCCTCTACTGAGATGTCAAGGAGATAAACAACTAAATGACTTTTAGAAGACATCTGAAGGCAGCCCTGTATACGGAAGTTTTTAAGTTTGACGTTTTATGGTGTTTTCATATTTTGCTGGAAGCCGCCCAGAGTGGCTGGGGCAACTCAGTCAGATGGGCGGGGTACAAGTAATAAAATTATCATTATTATTATACCTTCATCAAGTAGTTTCCATCAGATGCTGAGGCTGCACCTCTTTACCCTTTGGCACCTGAGACCTATATCTTAGCACCCACTCTATTCTCTAGACCAGGGTTTCCCAAACTTGGGTCTCCAGTTGTTTTTGGACTACAACTCCCATCATCCCTAGCTAGCAGGTCAGGGACGATGGGAACTGTAGTCCCCAAAACAGCTGGAGACCCAAGTTTGGGAAACCCTGCTCTAGACTGTAATTGGCTTTAACTGTTTTAATATCGTATTTTAAAATTGTTGTAACCTGCCCTGGGACCCCCTGGTAAAGGTTAGGTGAGATTTTTTAACCTGCCAGCTACAACAATGTAGCATTCTGGGATTCCTTTTATTGCCAGAGGTGAAACTATATAGAGGTACAACCTGGGGTGCCATGATTAATGACACTGTGTCTGGTTAAATAGACATATATTTATATTATCACCCCACATCAATCATAATAGGTCAGCTTAAGGAAAGACTGTCTGCCTGTATCAGTGAGCGCTCCTGAGGGGTGTAGGCTAAGTTCAACCAAATTTTTTTAAAAGTTTGCCAGCCTCCAGTTGGCACACTGTAGTCTACTTCACTGCCGTCAATGAGGCACCTTAGAACAGTAAAGCACAATAGAGACAAAGTAATGCCTTGTAACTCACAGAAAGAGCAAAGAGCCCTTTGAGATGAAATGTTAAACATAAGAAGTGAAAACAGTTTGCGGTAGTTTCAAGCTGGCTCTTTCGGGCTAACTTTCCTATTGCTACTGAACTATAGTACCATACCTCAGCAGAGCAGTCTCAATGAAATTAGAGAGATACCCTAAAAAAAGATAGCCCAGAAACCACGAGAGAGACAGAGAGAAGGGAAAGAAGAAGAAGAAAAGGAGCTCTCTATATATTGTGAAGGAAAATAGTTTCTGTGAGTGCTCATTTTGTTGGTGCACTGAAGCTGATGCTTCCACTCTTTATTACTGCTGCTAAGCTACTTTAGCAAACAAAGAGCAGGGGAGAAAAATAATTCTTGAAACAAGCACACATTAAGACCTTTTTGACAGCATGCAACAACAAAAAACTGAAGCATTTTATTATCCATTTTCAAAATGTTTCTGTATATATACATATATATCTGTTTGTGTTTGTGTGCCAAGGAAAATTCCCTGTGAGCATCCAACTTGCAGATAATTTGTTTTCTATGATTTGTTATCCATAAATAACGAAATTGCTTCATTGCTTTCCCAGTTAAAATAGTGTAGAGGTTGTAGAAGGAAGGAGTTGCATTTGGCTTCTTCTAGATGGGGCCATGTAAAGCACCCCAGGTCCAATCCTGGCATCTTCAGGCAAAGGGATCTCATTTACTTGAGACTCCAGAGAGCTGCTTCCAGTCATACGAGACAATACTGGAACTGATAGATAACAGAGGAGCTTCCTAGACTTCCTCTCTCAAGGAGTGTCCCTGCCCACGAGGAAAGCCCCACTGAGCCTGCAGCAACCATCTGGGCAAAGCTGCAATCTGACATTCACCCACAGGGGCAGCCATGACCATGAAGACACGGCTGCTAGCAATAGTTGTTCTTGGTGGGTCACTGAGGCAGCTGGGCTGCTGTAATGAGACCCAGTTGTCCTGTGATGGGCATTCCTGACCTCAGGAACCACATCCGGGTTGCTGTGCTCTATTTAGAGACAATGAGGAAATGGCCAAGGAGAAGACGGCCTGTATATTGGCTGCTTCACCAGGAGGTGAGCACAGGAAGGAGGACGACAGTGGGTGTGTAAAGACCCAGAGTATATCATCATCCCAGACAAACAGGGCTGGCCAAAACTTGGTATAGCCCCATTTCAAGGCACAAGAGACATTGGTACCCCAATGTGCGGTATGTGTTTTTGTATGTGTAAACACAATGGGTTGTATTCAACTAACATTTACTCAGTGTAGACCCAGTGAACCTAAATACTGAATCTCCACTGTCAGAGGAGCTTTGCTTCTGAATACCAGCAGCAGGGGGATCACATGCAGGGAAGAGTACTGTTGTGATCAGGTTTGGCTTCTGGACTTGCTTTAGGTATCTGGTTAGCCACTGTGAAAACAGGATGTTGGATAGCTCAGGTGGTAGAGCATGAGACCCTTAATCTCAGGGTCATGGGTTCAAGCCCAACATTGGGCTAAAGATTCCTGAATTGCAGGGGTTTGGACTAGATGGTGCTTGCAGTCCCTCCCAACTCTGCAATTCTATGATACTATGGCTAGGTGAGCCTTTGGACGAATCCAGCAGGTGACATCTTACATTCTTACAAAGTGTAGACTTGGTGATATTAATAATCGGCATGTTGAAATGATATAAGGACCATCCAGTTTTCATAAGCAAGTGATTTATAATGAAGTAGTCATGTCGAAGTAGTCAACTGTGTCTAGCTCAGAATACGAATTTGCCCACCTCATAATACTCAGTTGCATTGCAAGTAGCATTAGGGATGCAGCTGTGTGGGTATTTGGCAGCAAGCCTCTTCGGCTCGAGTGGCGGTTAGGCATTGGAATATGTGTCATCGGGTGGAGGGCAGGTTGTGGCCCTCACCTACCCCTACCATTGTTGGTATTCCGTTAAAGGAATCTGGTGGTCGTGGATCCTTTCTGATGCCCTGCTGGTGGCTAGGGCCATGACACGACCCCTGGTGACATCAGGGGAAACTTCCAGTTGTATTTGCATCAACAAGCTCCTCCCACTGGTTGTTAACCTTCGGATGACTCCCCACTGAGCGGGGTGGAGTCATGTATAGATTGTTTGATCCAATGCCTAAGCCAATACCACTCACATGCTGTAACCAATAAAGTTGTGGCCTTCTTTAGTCCATTAACCTAAAATACATGCGTCCTTGTGTCTTATTTATCCCCAAGTGAGTGAAGGGCCCTTGACTCACAATAGTCAGTTGCATTGCAAAGTGGCAGAGCAGGCTGCAAAGGCTCATGGGAATAAGTGCTGGAAGACTGTGTGTGTGTTTAGATGTGCCTAGTGTGCTCTTAGTTATGTAATTTCAACTCAGTGTACAGGTACTGAGGTATTTTTAGCCTGGATAAGAGGAGACTGAGAGGAGATATAATGGCCATCTTCAAATATTGTAAGGGCGGTCATATGGAGGATGAACCAATGGCTTTAATTTACAAGAAAGGAGATTCTGGCTAAACTTCAGGAAGAACTTTCTGACAACAAGAGCTGTTTGACAGTGGAATGGACTCCCTCGGGAGGTTGTGGTCTCTTGGAGGTTTTTAAACAGAAGTTGGGTGGCCATCAGTCATGGATGCTTTAGCTTAGATTCCTGCATTGGGGGGTTGGACTAGATGACCCTCAGGGTCACCCCAACTCTACAATTCTATGAATTTTAAAATTGGGCTTAGGGGGGGGGGAAGTGCTTTTGTTCTTCTTTAGGTTTTTTTAAGCCAAAGGGTTCCCACCGCCCTTCTAAATATAGATTACAAGTTCCTCAAGGTAAGGGCTGCATTATTCACTCACTCATTCTGAAGTGAGGGACATCAAACTCATGCAATTTAGGGAGTGGGAGCAATGGCTAAAGGTTAAGTGGAGGTTTGCAGAAATTCCAGGTATATAAGGGCTGGAGCTGGTCAGCTTTTTTCAGAAGGGACTCGCAACTAGGGATGAGTGAATCTGTCCATTTTGGTTTCTATCAGTTTCTCATTTCCCCCCAGTCTCAAGTCCAATTCTCCACCTTTCCACATCTGTTTAAAAAATACCCTCATGAAAATGCACCAATTTTCCTGCAAATTTCTTCCAATGTATGCAGTTTTTCCTATTATAGACATTTTTGATGAATGCTTTCCCCTAGTATGTGTATTTTTGTACACATTATGTATCTGGAGAAGTGCTTTGCAAAATTCAGAGAAGTGCAAAATTCGAAAGGAGGCCTGTGTTCCAGTCAGCATATTGGTTTGGAAAGTGCAGATTACCGTATTTTTCGCTCTATAACACGCAGATTTTTTCTCCTAAAAAGGAAGGGGAAATGTCTGTGCGTGTTATGCAGCGAATGTGTGGTCCCTGGAGCCGAAAAATGAGGCAAAAATCAAACCGCGCTTCAGGGAGAAGGGAGCTCCGTGAGAGAGGAAGTGGTGGCTTTCCTGCATTCTGCCTCAGGGTCTTACTGCCCACCCTGCTCTGTTTCGTTACTGTGTTTGCTCAAACGGAACAAAGAGCAGGGAAAGCCCCTCCCCTCCAGGCAAGTAGAGGGGAGAGCAGAGCGTCCCTCGTTCTATCCTCTCCCTGCTCCGGAGGGAACAATGTTTGTGAAGGGAAGAGAGATTACAGGTTCGGCTTAAAATTCTGATTTGACTTCCTGCTTTTTGTTTTTGGAGACACACAGCATTCAAATATGCTTTCTTCCATTTAAAAGGATGAAATCCTTAAACAGTGTTTTGCCTGTAAATTCATGCGATCTGGAAGATTACAGTGTCTGTACCTCTTAAGGGATGGCAAAGCTTAGGTTTCGCTGCTAAATAGTTCTTAATGCAGTTAAAATGCTTTCTTCTGTCATGCTGGTGGGAGGGAGAGGGAGAGAGAGAGAGCGCAGGCTGGCTGGCTTGTGTGGGTGGGTGGGGGGAAACTTTTGCCTTCCTTTCCTCACGTTATAGCCCTCTCCTGCATTCTTAGCCTTCTGTGTTTTTCCTTCCCTCCCCACTTAAAATGTGGTTACAAAGCATGGATCCACATGGATCCTCAGGATCTTTGCATTGGGTCACCCCAAATTCACCATCAGAGCACACAGCATGTCCATGGCTACAGCCTGCCCCCCCAAAATCACACACCCATTGTTGCCTGGGGCTGCAATGGTGCAAAAACGTGGTTACAAAGTATGGGTCCACATGGATCCTCAGGATCTTTGCATTGGGTCAGCCAAAATTCACCATCAGAGCACATAGCATGTCCATGGCTACAGCCTGTCCCCCCCAAAAAAAATCATGCACCCACTGTTGCCTGGGGCTGCAATGGTGCAAAAACGTGGTTTAAAAGTATGGGTCCACATGGATCCTCAGGATCTTTGCATTGGGTCAGCCAAAATTCACCATCAGAGCACATAGCATGTCCATGGCTACAGCCTGCCCCCCCAAAAAAATCACGCACCCACTGTTGCCTGGGGCTGCAATGGTGCAAAAACGTGGTTACAAAGCATGGATCCACAGGGATTCTCAGGATTTTTGCATTGGGTCACCCCAAATTCACCATCAGATCACATGTCTGTGGCCACAGCATGAAGCACAAAAATGATACGTCCACTGTTTCATTCAGAATATTTTTTCCCTTGTTTTCCTCCTCTAAAAACGATGTGCGTGTTATGGTCAGGTGCGTGTTATAGAGCGAAAAATACGGTAAGTAAATCCTCATTTGAATGAGTGAACTGAATTGAATTTCTTTCCCACCCCTACTCATGACTGACACTCTTCTGGTTTCTATGCTAGGCTGTAGGAAGCCCAATTGTATCTCCATCACCATCAAGCTATTCCCTTCTCTGACCTTGATTGGAGATCACTTTTGGGTGACAAAGATCCTTTTATTGTAGCTTAGTAAGCGCTAATGTGTGTCCATGATAAATATTGAAATTTGAACTAATTTAGGAGTATTTTTCTTCCGTATCTAGATTGTGGACATCTACTCAGATTTTGTTTCTGCCCATCTCTGATCAGATGTTTATGTGATTTGTACTATATTCTTCTTATTTGTTCCAAAAAAATTCCAGCATGTCATCTGCTTTTGTCTTTCTATCTAACCTTTCATTCTCCCTCTCCCTCTCTCCCTCCCTCCCTCCCCACTCACTTCTCCAACTTTTATTTGTGATGCTCAGCATGCATCTTCTCCAAGCACACTGGGCTGTTTGGAGATTCTCAGCCATGTTTGTTGTCAGAAAAGCATGTTTCAGAGCTATATGTTTTGACAGGTAGGAAACACTGGTTGAATATTTTTTCCCCTCTCCAGACAAAAGGGAATAGTAACAAATAATATCAGCCCAGCACAGAAAATTTAATTGAAGCCTTGAAGAAATGAAATTTCTTTTGTGAAATTTCATAGCTTTTCTTCCTGCAAAACACAGGGCGGTTCAGCCTTGTCCTCCTCACTGGATTGGTCGCTGGTGGGTTTATAATCTGGCTGCCTGGAACTGATGTGAGTTGTAGTCCGAAACATTTGGAGGCCATCAGCTTTGCAAAGGTTGTTTTAGTTCCAGCTCTGACTTACAGCCCAACGGCTATGGTAAACACAACATAAGGAATTTTGCTCATCTTAAAAAAATCAAAAGCATGTAAGGGAGGCTCTGAGCAGGATCAGTCGGGTGTGTAGCCTGTAGGGAGGAAGAATAAAAATTTCTAAAATTGTTAATAATAATAATAATAATAATAATACTAATAATAATAATAATAATAATAATAATTTATTTATACCTCGCCCATCTGGCTAGGTTTCCCCAGCCACTCTGGGCAGCTTGCAACAGAACATTAAACTACAATAACCTACAGTGGTACCTCGGGTTAAGTACTTAATTCGTTCCGGAGGTCAGTTCTTAACCTGAAACTATTCTTAACCTGAAGCACCACTTTAGCTAATGGGGCCTCCTGCTGCTGCCGTGCCGCCGGAGCACGATTTCTGTTCTCATCCTGAAGCAAAGTTCTTAACCCGAGGTTCTAGGGCAACCCGAGCTAGGGCAAGCCAGTCAGAGGAGTCACATAATAATAATAATAATAATAATAATAATAATAATAATAATGTCCAGTTTCCATCCAGGCACTGACCCAGACCAAGGCCAGCTTAGCTTCAGCAAGTTGGCTTCATCATTTGACTACAGGCTTTTCCTCACTGAGATCTGGCAAGGATACCAGCAAGAAAAAGAAACTGAGCAACTGCAATGGAAGCTTAATTACAGGAGTTCCTGCTTACAGTCAATTTTGAAACTGTGTAGGTCCACGTTTATGGGGAAGCAAAATGAAAGCTCTCATTCTGCTTCCCATTACTTTGTAATGTGAAAATTGGAAAATCAGTTATACCAAGACTGTGCTTCTAACACACAGAGGGCCCTTGGGGGGAAATAACTTACAGCTTGAATGGCAAAGCATTCTGTTCACACATATGTGGTTGAATGGAACGGGGCTTACATTGGCAGACTGCTTTTAAGGATTGGGCTGTAAAATATAAGAGGTTTAATGATGATTTGTATTTATAAAACACCTGTGCACTGTGATAATCACAAGGATGTGAACAACAGCGCAATTAAAAAGCTCTAAAAAGTATAAAAACACTTAACGGGAAAAGAGTATTTATTAAGACAGGATATAGGTGATCAATTTAATGGCATCGCTTGGGTGTGTAATTTTTGTTTAATTTTATTCTGTGTGCCCACCCCCCTATCCCCACCAGTGGGGTTTGTAACTATTCTGTAGCAGCTATTGCATATTGATTATTCATAGTGAGGAACTGTTAATGTAAGCAGATTCATAGAGCTTTTGTTCTGTAATTGGATGATTGAACAGGAGAATTGCAACCTGAAAGTGAGGAACAGTGAGATGATAAACTACTCAGTAACGATATAAAAAGATCACGCATGCTTCTGTTCATAGCAGCTTTGGGACTCACAAAATGTGGGATAAAATATGAGGGATGCTGTGTGGAAGCTGCTGAAATGCTCAAAGGAGACAGATAATATGATCATTGGAAAAACACTAAGCTTGCTACTTTGACTTGCAACTTGCAATGGATTTTTACGATCTATTGCTGTCCCTTGGGTAGACTAAACAGTCCACTTCTACCATATTGTTTTCTGGGGCTGGCGTCAGCCTGCAACACCCATGGACAATTTCCAAGGCCCTGCGTCCTGGGAAGGCCCACTCCTATACCTGCTCTGGTCACTCCACATGGTGTAGCTTAGAGCCACCATTTTAATTTCCCACAGTGCCCTGCCTTAGTGTCACCCTGGGGCATTGTGGGAAATAGAAAAGGTGGTTCCAAAACCACCAAGCACTGCTGCTACTGCTTCTGTCAGGTAAGACCACCAGGTAAGCCTCTTGGGGCCTAACGATATAGGCAGGAGCCACTGGGGACATTTTGCTGACAGACTTTGAGCCATCCCTTCCTGGGTTCTCTTCACACCTCCATTACTACAGAAGGACTGAGAGGCTGCTTTGCCTGCAATCAAAAAACATAACCTTGAATGGTGATCCAGATATCCACATACCACTGGAAAAATCCAGATTCTCACCATGCAATTTGTTCCATTGCATTTGTGAGTGTTCCTCTCTCAGTTTCTAGGAGCTGCTGGAAACATGAAACCGATCCCAATTTTCCTGTCCCAGAGGCCATCTCTCATCCTTCTCTGTCTTATCACCATTCAAGCCGGTTGTCTGTCTTCCATAGGGATATCTAGCCCTGTGTTGCCTGGCATATTGATACATGTGATCCCTCTAGTCCATGCTTCCATTATAAGTTGGACTCCAAATCCCATCAGTCCCTGCTGATGATAGGAGTTGCCTTCCACCCCTGATCTAGGCTGTGGCCAATAGCAGGCTATTGTCCTCCATCCCCACACCCTTCTATACCTTCTTTGCTTTCACAAACTGCAAAATCAGTTCCAGGGCATAGTCTGAAAACATGGTCTGGAGACAATGATACAGCCACCTTACTGAAGCTAAGCAGGTCTGTGTTTGACCAGTGCTTAGATGGGAGGCCCCATGAGAACTCTGTGGATACTGCCTTGAGTTCCATCATGGAAGACAGGTGATGTGCCCTAAGTAAATGACTAGTAACTAAGTTCTCAAATTGCTGCCTTCCGTGCCCAGAGCCAGCGTTTCACCTGCTAAACTTGGGTACAGGCAAAAATGAGCAACCCCTACAAGTAAAACATGAGTTACAGCAATCACAACATCTTAAGAATTAGGAAGGCCAACAATTAGATATAAAGCAGACTGTATACAGTTAAGCCTACCACAGAGAGGCTGGAAAGGAAAAGTAGCAGCCACAGAGATCATAAAGCACATCAGTAATAAAACAGATATAAAAAGGGGCAAGAACCTTTTTGGGGCATAGCAGTGCCATATAATAACGATGTCATCCATCTAGGAGACTATTGCAAGCACATCTTTGCAGACCCAAGGGCTCATTTGTTTATTGCACTGTTACTGCTAAGGGTGAAGCAAATTAGCAATACATATTAAAATCAAATGATCCCACTTCTCTGTGTGTGGAAAGTGTGCAGATTTATTAAACTGCTTAGGCTGTATAGTCTACTCGAATAAAGTTAAAAGTCTACTGAATGCTCCCCTGTCCACCAGGAGCATGCATTTCTTTTCATGAGATCTGATTATTTTTAAAGTTGTGTATGTGTATATTGAGTTGACCAACTTATAGTAGTACTTGTTGCTACTTAAGGGAAAGATGATTTTACTCCTTTTGATTGGCCTGGATTTGACCAATCCTAACAAGATTACTGAATTTGATTTTTTTTTTAAAAATATTTTTTTTACATAAAAGCATTAAGTTGCTCAAATATGACCCTATGCTGGATACTTCTCAAGTTCCCAACCTGACCATTGTCACCAGATAAGGAAGTGTCTTATAATGCTGGTTGTTTCTTGTTCCCACCTGCCAGCTGCATGCCTGCTTGTCTTCTGTTGCTCTGCCTACCTGTTCCCTTCCCAGCTTCCCAACACCTCTATTCCCCTGTCCATCATCCTGCCTATCTGTATCTTCATTCCAGTTCCCCTTTGGGCAGACTTTCCTTGGTTGCACATGCACCACACACTTAGAGCACATTCCCACCTCCAAAGAATCTTGGGAACTGCAGTTTACCCCTCAAAGAATGACAGTTCCCAGCCTCCTTAAACTACTGTTTCCAGGATTATTATTATTTTTGAGGGGAAATTGCACTATAAATGTGCTTTGTGCACACAGATGTATGGTGTGCACACAGACCTGGGGGGATGTATTTTCAATGTACAGTGTGTAAACAGCTCTGTTTGAAATTGATTCTGTCTCTGCATTGACCCTTCTATATGGATCTGCCCAGTACAACTCAGTTATTGCATTCTCTGCTCCTTCTAGCTCTGTGCTGAGCTGACTCACCCCTATGGGTAATTGGGCATGGCAAAATGGCTTTAGCCATAGCGAGGGATGGGGGGGAAATCTGCCCATTTCCATTCCCCAGCTTTTGCATTTTTTACAATCTTAAATTCAGTTCTTCAAATTTTTGCAGCAATGAAAATCCTACAGCATTTTAGTGAGAATTTATCCTAGTACACATTTCTTTTCAAGCAGTTTCTCATAATGCATTTTTGTATGATATGGTAGAAAATTCCACAGTTTAACTACGCACCATGTGAAGAAGTGCTGCCTTTTATCTGCTCTGATCTCCCACCATTTAGCTTTATCCGATGACTCCTATTTTAGTATTATGAGAGGAGAAAATATTCTGCGTTTTTCACACCATAATTTTATACACCTTTGTCATGCAAGTCTTCATGAAGGTTGTGTATATAACGTACTCATGCATTCATATATCTTTAAAGAGTATTAGCTTCAAGTATTCACCTGCTTCAAGTGCCTTGTAGCCCTGCTTCCAACAACCCTTATTGCATCTATTGTTTCTGTTTTAAGTCTCCCAGCGTATTATTAGTGATAACAAACTGAATGAATGAGTGAAGGTTTGAATGGATGCCGGCTCTGCCTAAATCGTTGACAGAAGAAAATAGGACGAAATGTGAAATGCGTTGTGTTATCCGGAATCCCTGAATATTACGATCAGGAAAAATTAACAAACTGTGGTACCGTTGCTGTTGGTCCCTATGTTTTCCTCCTGTGAATCCGGCATTGCATTGCTGACACAGTTATTAAGCTCTTCCATCCCAGCTTGCCCTTTTCCTTCCATAGATGAGGAACTGACAAAAAATTTGAACCCCCTTGTCAAATATTGCCTCGACAGTGAAGGGGCTTCTCCACCTCAAGTTACTCAGTTTCATCTTTGCGCTGAGAACTAAATAAAGCCCAATGTTTTGCTTGAACTCAGAAAATTATGTTGTTTTGTGTTTCCTATCAGGTTTCTGTGAGTGGGTTTTCTGTGAGCGTAGGTTGGCCTGGGGGCAATGGTGGGCGAGAGTCTGGGACTTGACAAAAGAGCATCCAATAGCCTGAAATATTCAGCAGGTGTTTTCCATGAATAAAATGGTCCAAGGAGGGTTGGTGAGAGTCAGAGGAGATTTGCCAGCCCTCTGGCCAGGAGAAGGAAGCATTGTGTCTGCGTAAACAGTTTGAGTCAGACTGGGTTGAAGAAAGAGATAGAGAGCTGAGGTTGTGTTCTCTTAGCAAAGGTTTGGGAAAATGTTTCCAGCCAAAGGACCACGTTCTCTTCTGGGCAACATTCGGAAGGCCCCATGCTAGTGGTGGGTGGGGCCAGAAGGAAATGTGGGTGGAGCAACAAATGTAAATGTGATGTTTGTACAGTAGGCTAGTTTCTGCACATCAGGAACACATTCCACTACAGGGATAGCTCAGCTGGTAAAGCAGGAGACTCTTAACCTCAGTGTCATGCGTTCGAGCCCCGCATTGGGCAAAAGATTCCTGCATTGCAAGGAGTTGGGCTAGACGACCTTTGGGTCCTTTCCAACTCTACAATTTTATGATTCTTTGATCATCAGGGCACAGAGCAGGGCGAGTGAAGGCTGCAGCCCAGGGGAACAGTGTGGGCAGAGTCTGAAGAGCCAGACAGAGAAGGCTGCAGAGCCACATTTGACCAGAGGGTCCCACCCCTCTGTTAGATGCTTAGGTTGCCAGCTGTTTTCCTTGGAGATCTGATAGGGGAGCAGTAGCTGTTTGTTAGAATGCTGAAGCTGAGCCTCCAGCTCACGCTCAACCTGCATATTTGTAAACCAGCTGAATATGACAAAATGACAGTCAGCCTCTGGCGACCTCCTTCCAAGGGGAACGGAACCTAGGTAAGCACTGTGCCCTTGCGAGGTCTCCTCACTCGGAGGAAAGATGAAACTGATAAGTTTGCATTGGGAGAAATGCCTTCAGTCTAGAGGTGAAACTGCCATGGTGTTTTAAATCCCTTTTCATTTTCACTTTTACGGTGAAGAGAGATTTTTCAGCACTAGCTATAGAGAGAGAGGGTTAGGGGTGGTTGTTGCTGTGTTCCCTTGTCAGTTTCCCCTGGTGCTCTTTGCAGGCTTTGGGCACAAAACTCTACAGTGTTGCACATCCAGCACCATCTACCCCCTTTGGCAGCATATGCAAGAATTTGCACATCCAACTGTTACAATTTTTTTTAATGGAAATTACCGTAAATTAGAACTGGATATAAAGCGAGTCTTGACTAGCATTTGTATAATGGTTCTCAAAGCAGTTCACACTAATACGATCAGTGATGAATCCAGAAGCTCATGAATAATATCAAACAATGGACTTACTACTATAAAAGGTGAGGCTGGCAGCAGAAGAGGGAGGATGCTGGAGTGAGATGTCATTCAGAGTCCTCTCCCCAATCCACCAGGTGACTCTGCTGCCACAATTTACACTAAGCAACAGGATGCTTTCAGTCTCTTTTAGGGCAGGCTTCCCTCTTCCCTACAACAGGCATCCCCAACCTTCGGCCCTCCAGATGTTTTGGACTACAATTCCCATCATCCCTGACCACTGTTCCTGTTAGCTAGGGATCATGGGAGTTGTAGGCCAAAACATCTGGAGGGCTGCAGGTTGGGGATGCCTGTCCTACAACATAATGCCATTTGGAATTAGGACAATATCCTCACTCTGATTTGCCTTTGTGATCTCATTATACGGACAAATCTGAATTGCCGAATGTTGATATGATGTCATTGCATTGTTCTGTGATCCATGATTGGCTGGGATGGGTTCAGAAAGAAAGCTGCCATTTTAACACACACACACACACACACACACACACACACACGGTGCCCAAACAGCAGATGAGGCCAGGAAGATGACAGCTGTGTGTGTGTGTGTGTGTGTGTGTGTGTGTGTGTGTGTGTATGTATGTATGTATATATATATATATATATATATATATATATATATACCTTTCACAAAAAGGTATGCAAGCTTTTTGTGTATGTTTGGGACACTTCCCCATCTCCCCAAACTTGCCCTTTGATACTGGGGTGGGGGGGATCCTGGTTGAAAGTTCAGTGCAAACCAATGAAGATGCAACAGATGTTACACTCCCCCAGTAAAAAAGTGGGGGTGGGGTTTCCAGTGTCAGTCAAACTCAGGCCTCATATGCAACATCATTTCCTGAGCAGTTGCCTTAGCTTGCATTTGTGATTCCCCCCCCCTTTTCCTTTCGTGTGATGTCCAACTTGAATTAACATGAGTGTAGCAGATGTTAAATGACTGTGACCAAGCCACTGATGTGCTATTTTACACTCCTCTTCATGAACTGTGTCTGGCTTTGGTGAGCACTTGATATCCCCCTCCAAGTCAGACCATATGCCCTTGTATTTAGAGAATGTAAATCTGAAATCAACTAGTCAGCCATTGTCTCTGTTGCTCTCTTCAAATGCCGATGAAATCGAATTTATGTGGGAATAAAACCTTGACTACTAAAATGCTGTTGCAGAAGTGTAATTGAGAGGAAAATTTGGCCTGATGTTTCATTTTACTGGGACTAGTGGTGGTGCTTGAGCGGAGCATAAAGTCAGCAGTGAAACTGGATATCCGAAAATGCACAGACGTCTGGCTGCTTGAAGGATAATGTATTTTACGCAATCTATGTATTGGAATGTAAATAAATGTCCTCAAGCGTATTTGTGATGTGGGGCTAGACAAATGTTGGATTGCTACTTCCAACATCCTTGCCCATTGGTCATGCTGGCTGGGACTGGTGGGAACTGTAGTGCAATGACATCTCAGGGCGCCACATTAGCGATTGCTGTCATAATGTTTTAACAAATAGTTTCATCAATGAGTATTTCTTTTCTACCAAACTAGACAATCCCTGAAATTGTAGTTGTATCAAAGTGGGCACATTTTACATTTTGATAAATTGTTTTGGCAGATTAACATCCAATATGCTTTTAAGTGTGATGTGGGAGGGGGGAGTATTGGTTTGTTTTTGTTCTTATGTATTTTGTTATTTTTTTATACATTTATACATTTTTATGTTGTGATCCACCCTGGGATCTAAAGATGAAGGGTGGTATAACAGCAGCAGCAGCAACAACAACACCAACACCACAGTTGTACCTTGGATTCCAAATGCCTCTGGAACTCGGACATTTTGCTCCCAAATGCCACAAACCTGGCAATGATTGTTCCAGTTTGCGAATGTTCTTTTGGAACCCAAATGTCTGATTAGTTGCGGAGCTTCATGCAACTGGGGGGCGGAGAGTAGGCGGGGCTGGCGCGCATCCTGGGGCTGTGACGCGCCGCCTGCAGAGGCGTGGCACGTGTCCTGGTGGCAGGGCACGCTGCCTGCAGGGGCGTGTGGGCGGGGGGCGAGGGCAGCCGCGATGGCACCCTACCGGGATCGCACTCCCCCTGCACTCCTCTTCCTCCGCCAGTGCAGCCGATGGGGCTTCTGCGGCTTCTGATTCAGAAGCTGCAATTTGCTTTTCAAATGTTTTTGAAGTCGAATGGACTTCCGGAATGGATTCCATTCGACTTCCAAGGTACGACTGTAATAATAATAATAATAATAATAATAATAATAATAATAATAATGCCAATCACAAAATGGTTGTCATGGGATTGTGGCATAATGGACAATGAGACCATGGCACAGCTCAAAATGGCTGTCATGCATGGTATGGCATAACATGTTCCCCATCAGCACTCCCCAGTGAGAAAAAGACAATAACATCAACCACCACTGTGTTCTCTCACGGAGAGAAATAGTCTCCTCTGTTCCGAACACAAAGGATGGTGGGTGGCTGTCTACTCCTGGCATCCAATGAAATTTGAGTATTTTTAAGCGGGCGTGGTCACTGTTTGATAGGCCAGGCCACTGCAAACAGGAACTGAGGAGGGAGAAAAAGCTGTCTTTCTTGCATTGCGGATTTTTGAGGGGATATTTAATGAGACTTTCCATGGGTACTCTACAAAAGTGTCTTAGAGGGTATAATAGTCCATTTAACCTACAAGTAGGAATGAACATGTGAGCAGCAGAGAACACTAAATAAAGGAAGATTTGAGACGAAAATGGGTGGAATAATAGAATATGCAGCCGACAAAAGACTATCTAAATTGCCATGAAGAGATGGATTGGGAAGCCCAAGGACAAGAGATAAATGATGAATGATGAGTATATAAATTGTAAAAATGCTTTTTAAAAAAGAGATGGACTTTCTGTGGGTGCCATGGGAAGTGCTGGTGGGTGCACTGATACCTGTGGTATCTGCATGTATCATTCTACCTGCCTCTCTAAAATGTTCCTCACCTCTTCAACTTATGTTTTACTCTAGGAGGATGTGGCAGGGGTGGGGGGGGGGGAAGAGATGGGGAGAAAAAGAGACATCCACTAGCTCCTTACTGGGCACATTGTATATCTGAATTGTCTCCTTGGAGTCAATAGGCCACCTCATTATGGTTACAATAGACAAATTCCTAAGCATGTGATCTGCTTCCATGGCCTTGACTTGTTCGTTTTTTACCTCAGAGACTTGCCACTCATGTTGACTCAGATTTGCTGTGTGTGATGAAGTGATAAAATCAATGGAAGAGAATGCACGTGGCTCTGTAGTGTTCAGAGAGAGAGACTATATTATTTATTGTTTATCATTGTAAGTTAAACCCACTCCACAATTTCCTGCCAAAGTGCATTTAACTCTTTTGGATTTGTTTTGTTGTTTTTTTTTACTTACAGCTGAGGGGCTACTTCCGGGGTACATTATCCAGCACCTGAACAGTGTGGTCCTATTAATGTCTACTTGGAGTAAAGCCCCTTCCAGTTCAGTGAGATGTTCTTCCAGGTAAGTGTTAAAAGGCTGCAGCCGAAATCAGTGAGTTATTGGCAAAAGCAATATTAAGATAGTGGGGGAAAGGATTATATCAATATTTCTAGCAATGCAATAAAATAAAATACCATGTAGCTTGAATAATAAATGCTGTTACAACCACCACCCCTAGAATATTACCAATTCACTGCAACATTTAATAAATTAGAGCAGGGATTGAGAACATTTGATCCCCCCCAGACATTGCTGAACTACAACTCCCATCATCCCTTCCTATGAGAAGAAAAGTAGCTAGGGAAATAGGTAAGCATCCCCACCCCTGTCATTCCTCTCCTGAAAGTGCAAGTGTCTGATTCTGCTTTTCATTTTATTTTAATGGTACATACAACCATGATGTATTACAGCCTTCGGTAACCCAGTGCCCTCCGGATGTTGGAGGGCCGTAGCTAATGGGACTTATTGTCCAAAAAATATATATAGGGAAGACTGATGTGTTGCATCTAGTTTGGGACAGAGCATGATCTGGGAACTAGAGCTCATCATGGTTAAAGTGAATAGTCTTTCTTTCTTGAATGTGAGAAGGTATTTAGAATATTAACAGTTTTAATAAGGGACCCTGCTCCTGGCTTGGATCCTGCAACTCAAGGACTTTAAAAATAACCTCACCCTGAATTTTCTCCTTTGGGGTGTGTGTGTGTGTGTGTGTGTGTGTGTATTGTGGAGGTATCCTTAGAATTAAACAGACATCCATCTCCTTGTTTTCCCCACAAGAAAACATTTGCCCTATGAGAAACTGATCTGGATATGCCATAAAATGTTCTTGCACTCATAAATCCCCACATGGCAAAATTGGTTTGCTTTTTTAAACCATTCAATGTATGACTTCTTGGCATAGGTAATAAATCACACACCTGTTTTATTTATTTATTTAGGGAAGTCAGAAGATACTGCCTTTTAGACTTCTGCGTTTGCCTGTGCACAGGTTTGTTAATATTTTGGTGGAAATGGGATGAGTTTTATCTTTTGTGCTAAAACCTTTAATTTTAAATTTTTCAAGCTGGGTGGTTATTTTGCTTTTGTTTTGTCCAGTGGAGTCTAGTTTTGCTTGACATGAGCCAAATACCCAGCAGGGCAATGGAGACAAGGTCACATCAGCTAAGTCAGTTTGCATTGTATATATGGCGTATTTGTCACACGTTTCATTCAGAAATTTCATACTGAGTATATGCCCTATGTTGGCAAATACTGGATGGATGTTGCTGTTATTATTATTGCCACACCATCAGTGTGTGTGATATCTTACAGAGCTACATAGGGAACACAGAGAGGTCCTTGCTATCGAAAGTGGACAATGTGAAAATAACCAAGCTGTTGCAGCTACTATGCTATAAAGCGGGGCTGAGGAGCTTGTGGTCCTTGAGATATTGCCGGACTACAACTCCCATCACCCCTGGCCACTGACCATTAACAATTGCAGGGACCACAGAGTGGTTTGAATGATCTAGAAATAAAATCCATTCCGAAGTGTTCCAAATGGAATTTTGTACCAAAATGCTGAACATAGCCTTTACAATTATGGGCAATTCTTGAAGGTTGCACTCAAGTACCTTCTACATTATATGCAACACAATTGTAATACAATATATAACTTGTTTTGTACCATCAAGCACAGTAGGCAAATGAGAAGCAAAGAAGGAAACCATCTCTCAGGTTTGAGAGATTCAACCCTTCAGTATTATCCAAAGCTTTTAAAAATGATTTACTTTCTGATGTATTTTGAAATGGAGGGTTTTCTCATTGTCTCCAGCTACAGCACAATCTAATACTCATGTTTACTTACTGAAGAGCATTTCACTTGGGAGGGAAATGCATAACATCAGTGCAGGCTTTGTGGAAATTCACCACTCTGGTATGTGAAAAGTACTTGAGACTAGGGGCTCATTTCAATAGTAGTGGAGATTAAATAACAACACCACACACACACACACACACACACACACACACACACACACACCATAAGCTCTTCAAACAAATTCAGACTTTTTATTTGGTGTGTCATCTTTGTTTCATAAGCACACTAGTTAAGTGCATTTCCTTTTACGGCTTAATTTTCCTGGCACTTGCAAAGATGATTATCTTTCTTAGCTACGTTGAAACTTTTCTTTCTGCTTTACTTGCCCCTTTTCAGGAAATGACAACAGGAAAACCATGCATAAATTGGAAAGTATGGCAAGGCAGCCACAGTAGCTCTTGAGGGTTAGGTAAGTCAAGTCTTAGTTTTGGTGCATAGGGTCATCTGGTCTGTTCATACCTGCCCTGAGGCTTGTCCCAACCATATAGCATCAGGGCCAGTCCTACTATTAGGCAGAGTGAGGAAGCTACAAGGCAGTGGTGCCCTTCAGCTCTTCCTCCTGAGCTCCCTGAGCATACCCTTCTGCTGGAGAATAGAGCTGTGTGTCATGCACCTTGCCCTCCACCTTTGTAATCTTATCAACCATTTGCAATGAACCTCAACAGTCAGAGGATATGGATTAACAGGCTATCTGCAACATGGTTACTTAGCCATACACATTTACTTGCATGTGAATGAGAAACAGGAAAAAGCCCCCACATCCATTTATGGAACTTTGAACACCAAATAATTTTATTATTTATACCTCACCCATCTGGCTGAGTTTTCCCAGCCACTCTGGGTGGCTCCCAACAGAATATTAAAAACACAATAGAACATCAAACATTAAAAACTTCCCCATACAGGGCTGCCATCCAATGTCTTCAAAAAGTCATATAGTTGTTTAATTCCTTGACATCTGATGGGAGGGCATTCCACAGCATGGGCGCCACTGCCGAGAAGGCCCTCTGCCTGGTTCCCTGTACCCTCACTTCTCACAGGGAGGGAACCACCAGAACGCCCTCAGTGTCCAGTTTATTTTATTACACATGAGTAATTCTATCTGATTTTTTTGTGATGTGTGTGCATCTCAGTTATTCTACAATATTGCTTGTATGGTGCTGCTCTGGGCTCCTTTGGCAAGAACTGTGGGATATAAATTTAGTAAATGAAATGTAGAAATAATAACTAAATTCTGGTGATTTCCAGAATGCCCATTAGCAACACAGTTTCCTCACCCTTATCAAAAAATGGCAATGCAAAGCCCGCTGGTATCAACTGGGGACTTACCACCTTCTTTTCCACTGGAGTCTTTTGTGTGTTTGCATATTCCATATTGTTTCAGAATCAATTAAGGGGAATAGTCAATGAGCTGGTAGCTGCTTGCTGCGCTCACGCTGAAGAGGTTTGGCAAAATGATTTCGCCTGGGCTCTGACAGGAAATGCATGAGTCATACTTTGAAGCCAATTGCTTTTCAAATTTGCTCTTTGGCTGCACATCAACACACTCGCTTGGGCCCCGTTTCGCAAGATGGACAGCTATAAGCCACGTTGCCTGACAAAAGTGTCTATATAAGCAGTCGTTCTGAAGTGCTGATTCTGTTATTTGATTTGAGGATTAAACATGCAGTTGCAAGCCATCTGTTTCCCTGGGTTGACGTCCTTGAGAGGTTAGATTTCTACAGATAATGCCTCATAAATGCAAGTGGTATTTTGAGAGATCGGAATTAGCCAAGACATATGCCACTGAAATTATCTGCCTTATCCTGGAGAACTGCTTACATTTTGACATCCCTGCCCAAACTGAAAAGAGAAGTTTACTCTCATTGTTGCTGATTTAGAACCCTGCTGCTTTCTGGCCAAATGCCACGAGACTGAGACAGTACATTTTCAGTTAGTACATGAAAAGCTCCGCTAACTATTCAAGCTGTGGCTCTCTTCAGGATCTTCCTTCAAGTGATGCCTGGGAACAGGAAAAAATCCTTTCAGCTTCTATTATCAGAGCGGCCTCTCACGTTGGGCCAACAGGAACCAGAAGGTAGGTGAGAAGCTATTGCCGCTGAGCACACTTGAAATCAGATGGATTTCTCTCCGTGTAATCCAGGGATCGCCAACCTTTTGGGGTCCGCTTGAAAAGCTGCTATGGCCACCACTTGCACATCCTGCAAATGAGCACAGATCTATTACCTACAGCATAACGATTATTTCAAGCCTATTTTTATTGAGTAGAGGACACCCTGTGGGTGCCAGGGATGGCTTGTGTGGGCCCATGTATCCTAATACGTACATGTTTCATTATACTGGGGATAGAATCACTATTTGCTAATAACTAAGACAAAGTTTATTACCAGGGCCGATTCTACCATTGGGCAGAGTGAAGTGACCACATCAGGGCAGGGAGCCACTGTGAGTTGTTGCAGGATGGAGCTGTGTGACCACATGCCCTGCTTTGCACCCTCTGAGTTAGCCTGCTGCCCTCAGGTGCAACGGAGGACATTTCCTCTCCTCAGTGTTGAAGAAAAGCTCAGCTTTCAACCCAGCCAGTCTTGGACATGGATTAGAAGAGGCAGCAAAGTGTATTGGGCTGATAGTTGCAAAGGTTGCTTAGGGTGGACATAAGCCTGTAGGCAGGGCTGACCCAATATATTTTACTGCCTGAGAAGAAGCTGTCCAATGCCTTCCTCACAGAGGAGGGTCTGGCACCTTCTGTGGGAGACATTCCCCCTGGGGGTTTAAGTACAAGGCTCAAACCAATTTCCCAACCAGTCAGACTTTATCCAGTAATGCATTGCAGGTCAGAGTTCGAAGAGTCTGCGAGAACATTTGCATTAGGGGACACACTATATAGGCAAAATATGTCTTCTGCCATCCTAGCACATCAGCATCTCTCAGCCAATCACAGTCCCTGAAAGACAAGCTACTCAACCCATTTTTACGGCACGCATCAGAAGCTTCCTTGTACCTTATGTGGAGTTGTTTTTCACTTTAACATTCAAGTCGCTTAACAGGTTCTTACCAGGTTTGTGGCCAGGCCACACTGTTGCATATGAGACACTGGTCTTACTGATAAGGAGTTTAACAGAAATCCCATGCCACTTCCCTGTGAAGCTTTTGCCACATGCTGAAGATGCACACACATACCTACCCTTTTCTTCTGATTGAAAATTGGTTTTAAATTATTTTAAAATTGTAATTTTATACTGTTGTAGCGCACCCTGGGCCCTTATGTTTAATGGTGGGAGAAATAAACAACATAAAATAAAATTGGATCCAAAGAGCTTTAAAGCTAATATTTATACCCCGCCCATCTGGCTGGGTTTCCACAGCCACGCTGGGCAGCTTCCAACAAAATATTAAAATGCAATAATCCATCAAATATTAAAAACTTCCCTAAACAGGGCTGCCTTAAGATGTCTTTTAAAAGTCTGGTAGTTGTTTTTCTCTTTGACATCTGGTGGGAGGGCGTTCCACAGGGCAGGTGCCACTACTGAGAAGGCCCTCTGCCTGGTTCCCTGTAACTTGGCTTCTCGCAGTGAGGGAACCGCCAGAAGGCCCTTGGCGCTGAACCTCAGTGTCTGGGTAGAATGATGGGGGTGGAGACGCTCCTTCAGCTAACACCTTGAACCTAGGAAACTGCCTTATACTGAGTCAGACAATTGATCTACCTAGCGCCATATTGTCTACACCAGTGTTTCCCAACCTTTTTCTGACAGTGGCCCCCTCCAACCTCGTTTCCTTCTTGTGGCCCCACAGAACGTGTCTTATTTATAATTTTTATATTTATACAAAATACAATCACATAAAAGGATAGGATCATCATGAAATATTGTTGAAGCAGAAAAACATAGAATCATAGAGCTGGAATGGTCATCTTTCTAATGCAACCCCCTGCAACGTAGGAAACTCAGCTAAAGCTAATTGCCCCCCCCCCCATCTCTTGCTTGCTCATCTTCCCTCTAGGTGGCTTCATCAGGCGAGCGTTTGCTGCCCCCCCCCCCGGCTCCTTCTAGTGCCATCCGTCTTCATGGCCTTGTGCCGCTTGGCATGTAGCACAAGCGCTGCTTTAACTGTCAGTCACCATGAGCTACTCTCGGAAAGAGGCTTACCAGCTCATAAACTGAAAGCAATCCTATTTACTGCCATTTCTAGATTCATAGATTGCTTGCAGCTTGTTACTGTTCTAGTAACACTTTCCCACCCCCACCCCCCACCTCCACCGTGGGCCAGACATCTCAGGTACTTTCCGTTTTCCCTGACAATAGTTAGGTAGTTCGAACGGCCGCATGCAACCTGCATTGTTTCATCTTGTGTAATGGGTTTGAATTTAAGTGTGTGTTTGTGTGTGCATATATATATACACACACATAGTCCGATTGCCACACAATACATAGTGCATATTCGGGTCCAAAATAATTTTAATGGTCAAAATGGTTGTGTGCTACAGCTAGACTCCCCCCCCCCCCTTTGGAGGAATGTTAAGGGAATTTGCTAGGCTTAAAAAAATCTAGAAAGGGTTAATTGGCTTCCTTTATATTCCTCTCTCTGGTGACTTTTCTCAGTCAGCATTATTCAGTCTTGCTTCCACTCTGCAGACCGCTGATGGTAGATGTATATTCTGAAAATAAACTTGAATCTATTAAAGTGGCTAACATACAGTGATGTCCCTGTTTTGTAAATTGAGTTCAGGCATAGGCTATCTATCTGTTTGGCAGCCGCAGAGGTGTCTTTTTTTGTTTGAATTTTACTGTTTAAGATTGCTGAGTTGCTTTTGAAGGTGGAGTGGGGTCAGGGTGGTATCAGATTCACACATTACTGTCTTTACTAAATTTATATGAATGGCCTCCTCTGAAGATTGAGGAACTTGAGACTAGCATTTCTGAAGCTTTTCTGACTTTCAGGGATATGATCAGGGTGGTGGCAGCAGGTGACGGGAGGAAGCTGAAGTTTGGGGGCAAAATGAGGAATTCTGTTTTGTTTTAGTTATTCACCTAGATTAATTTATGGCCTATTTCCCCCCCCCCCCCAGACTTAACGGACCCTACGCGTGTTACAAAGTACAGATAGACAATGAAATCACAATAAAACCAACGGTGATCCATAAAACCAAATAACACCCACACATTATCAGACCTTCAGCACATTAAAAGATAGTCCCAGCTAAGGGCACATAATTTCATATTTTTATTTTTTAAAAGTTAATTATTTATAAAGCATCTCCAGTTTGAATATGTCAGTGGACTTTGTGTAAGGATGCCCTCAAAGTTGCTTAAAATTCCCACAGTGTGTGTTTAATATAGTGTGCCTGAGGTTCTTATTCCCACTTGGACTATATCAAGCCTATCTCAGTAGCACATTCATCATAGCAATAGCTGCAAACTAATTCTAAAGCATTAAAGCAAAATTGTATGGCATAATAAAGGGGCAGTCCCCCCCACCCCCATTTTCTATTAAAGTACTGATGTTACATCAGGGAGAAGAGTCATCATTCTTAAGAGAGAGTTTGCATTTCCCAGGGCTTCATGTTTGCCTGTCAGGCCAATCCAACATGTCTCAAACCATCACAAAACATTGTATGGTACAAGAAGCAGGTAGCACCAAGACTCACCCCCAAGTCTCTTAAAACCCTGGAGCAGAGGCAGTTTTAGGGCAGCGTGACCAGTTTCCCCACACTGGGTGCTAAGTGGAGAGGGCAGCTGGTAAGCACTTGCCTGGCTACAGGAAGGAGGTGTGAGGGCTCTGAGAGGGTCTTAGAGTTCTCCCTCCTTCTTTCCAAAAACTGGTTAGTGCTTGCTCAGTTTTGGGAAGAAGAAGAGCTTTTTTCCACCTGGAACTTATCAGAACTCCATTCTGGGACATCTCAGGTGGGTGCCATTGCCATTATAAGAGAACAAGGGTGGTGTTCATGGTGAGTTCCAGCACCTCTTTTTTTGGGGGGGGGGCACTGGGAAGGAGAAGGGAGGGCTCTAGGACCCTGCCAGAGCCTCACACATCCTTCCCAAAGACCAGCACGGCACAAGGGTTGGAGGCACCAACTTTTGGCCCAGCTCAGGGCACCAATAGTAGCAAAGTCCGCCCCTACCTGGAGGGCTCTTACCAGACAGGGTACATGATCTCAGAAATATACAGGTCTGATTGATTCATTTTATGAAAGTTTGCCTTCCATTCTCCAACACTGGCATCCAAGTGGGAGCCTTAGGCTGAATGTTATCAAGCACCAGTTCATCTCTGTAACACCCTTCATTCAGGGGTCACGGGATGGTTTACAATATAATAACACAAAAATACATATCATAGTAATGAACAAAAGCAATTACCCCCACCCCCACCCCAGTTTAGATTATTCAAGAAGCCAAAGGCCTGGGAGAAGAGGATGCTTTTGCCTGGCACTTAAAGATATGTAATGAAGGCACTAGCTGAACCTTCCTGGAGAGAGCATTCCGTAAATGAGGAGCCACTGCAGAAAAGGCCCTTTCTCATGTTGCCACCCTCTGGACCTCACACAGAGGAAGTACATGAAGAAGGGCCTCAGAAGATGATCTCAGGGTCCAGGTTGGTTCATATGGAGAGCGGCAGCCTCTGAGCTATCGCAGTCCTGAGCCATTTAAGGTTTTATAGGTCAAAAGCAGCACTTAGAATTGGGCCCAGAAACTAATTGGCAGCCAGTGCAGTTGGGACAGGATGCTCAAACCATCTTGCCCTGGCGAGTGACCTGACTGCTGAATTCTGCACCAGCTGCAGTTTCTAAACTGTCTTCAGAAGCAGCCTCACATATAACGTATTGCAGTAATATAACCTTCAATGCAGTATTTCAATTAATGTGACTAGAAAACACAAATACCACTCATACCCCATTTACCTCAGTAGGACCTGCACCTGAAAATCTCCTGAAAGCTGTATAATATCTTTTTGCTTGATACTCCACACACACACACACACACTTTTATTTCTAAGTTTTGGAAAAGTACTGGACATGTGCTCAAAGTACGGGAGGACCCACAAGCTCAAGTTTGGTCCCATTTTAACCAAAATATGCTCCCCACCCTGTAGCCTTTAAGAATAGCTTCCAACTTTTCTGATGTGAAAAAGATGTGCATCTTCTGGGACGCACTCCTGGGTGAGTCTTGTAATCCGTGCCTCACTCTCCCCACCCCCCCATGTGCTTTTCATGGGGCAAAAGTGAGGAACACGAGCATGAGAGACTGCAGCACTCAAAATGGCCACTGAAATCTTGTGAGAAAAAACACAATGTCCTGTTTTTTCTGGGGCACTAGGAAGGTATCTAGAATAGGATAGTATCTAGAAGGGCTTTCTTAGAACATAAAGGGACTGGGATCCCTTATAACTCATGCTCTGGATATAAACCTAACACAAAATGTGACTGCCCTATATGCTGCAGTACATCCATATAGTCATCTGATGGTGGAGCGGATGGGTTAACTTTCCTCAGTTATTCTTCCCTAAACGTGACTCATAGTTTTTAATCTATAAGCTAGAGAAATGCCCTCCCACATACTGAAAAGCCACTCCACTCACCGTGTCCTCTTAAAAATATATATGAAAAAATGAAACGCCAGCCCTACTTTTTGCTCACCCCGGGCAACAAAAATTTGGAGAAGTTGGAATGAAAAACGAATTCAGTGTCTCATTGCTGGAATCTTTCTTGAAGTGAAGTGGAAGCCTTCATTCATCGACCTAATGAATTGAAAATCCTGCTGACCGGTTCCATTTTGGTCAAGGGCCAGGAGCGGTGTGAGTCTGCTCTCCTTTTGTGCGTATGCGTATGTCCCATTAATGTTAATGAGAAGGGTGGCTTGCTGTCGCTATGAAAACATTTTTGCCTTTTCCTTTCTTCCCTTGAGCTCTCTGCCGGGCTCTTTTGTCATTGAAAACCTATTCCACCCCCTGTTCATTGTGATGGGGGAATAAAGGGAAGGACAAAGCTTAAGAGCAGGAAAGCAATTTTTGGTTGGGTGTGGCTACGTATACGCCATTGCCGCCTTCTGCCCATTACTTCTCTAAACAGAATCACATAGCAACCCAGTTTCCCCCATCACACAAACACAGACAGACACACACACTTGCTGCACCCCTGCTGCTCCCCACCTGCATTCTCATGGACATTTGCTACCAATTTGTGACACAAGGGCACAGAAAACCAAGCTGCTGTACTCTTGTGAATGGTTCCGAGTTAAAACATTCCTGGCCAGTTCAGTGGGATTTATACAGTGGTACCTCGGGTTACATGGGATGCAGGTGGCGCCGTGGGTTAAACCACAGAGCCTAGGGCTTGCTGATCAGAAGGTCGGTGGTTTGAATCCCCGCGACGGGGTGAGCTCCCGTTGCTTCGTCCCTGCTCCTGCCAACCTAGCAGTTTGAAAGCACAAAGTACAAGTAGATAAATAGGTACCGCTCCGGCGGGAAGGTAAATGGCGTTTCTGTGCACTGCTCTGGTTTGCCAGAAGCAGCTTAGTCATGCTGGCCACATGACCTGGAAGCTGTATGCTGTCTCCCTCGGCCAATAAAGCGAGATGAGCACCGCAACCCCAGAGTCAGCCACGACTGGACCAGGGGTCCCTTTACCTTGGGTTACAGGCGCTTCAGGTTACAGACTCCGCTAACCCAGAAATAGTACCTCGGGTTAAGAACTTTGCTAAAAGATGAGAACAGAAATTGTGTGGCGGTGGCGTGGAGGCAGCGGGAGGCCCCATTAGCTAAAATGGTACCTCAGGTTAAGAACAGTTTCAGGTTAAAAATGGACCTGCAGAACAAATTAAGTTCTTAACCTGAGGTACCACTTTATAAAGTTCTTACTAGTGTTTTAGGTTCTGTACAAAGACACACCATACATTTAAAACACTTTATTCCACCCCCCCCAAATCCTGGGAACTATAGTTTAACCTTTACAGAGCCACATTTCCCAGCACCCTTAACAAACTGCAGTTCCACATAGGGTGTTTACACAGCCAAAGGTTAGCAAACAGCATAGGCTGTGCTCATTGGGCTTACAATCTAACAGAGCCAATATAAAAGCTTCTGGCAGCAAGATGCTCCCTTACACTGAAGCCTTAGGCGTCGAACATTCTGGCTCCCGAACGATTGAAAAACGGAAGTGAGTGTTCTGGTTTTCAAACGTTCTTTTGAAAGCCAAACATCTGACGGGGCTTCCGCGGCTTCCTGCAGCCAATCGGAAGCTGCCCTTTGGTTTCCAGACATTTAAGAAGTCAGGCGGACTTCCGGAATGGATTCCATGAGACTTCTGAGGTACGACTGTATAAGCTAGGCACCAAATGGCTCCTTAAACCAGGGTTACAGTTGCCAAAATGGAATGCCTTGGGCCAGACAGCTCTAAAGTTGTATTTTTCAATATGACTTTCTGGTTCCTGAAATTCAATCTGGTTGTGCAGATAAAATATAATGGATAGAATTCTACAGGATGTGGCGCTAGTGAGTGAATACAGTCAAGATCTCTAGGCATTCACCTCCAAATGGTGGAGACATCAGGCGCTATCCTGGCACCCGGGCATGTACACTTGGTCGCAAGTGGCCGGTAGGCTGCTGCAAAATGCACCATGCAAATTTCAAATGCTGATTGGAGCCCCTTCCATGCACAAAGGACCCCTGCTCTTTGTGGAAGGGCAACTCGCAATCCAGTCCACTGTGTAGTTCTACTCCTCGGCACGCCCTGTTGCTCAGTTTTATCCCCACCAACTGCAGTATGACAAGAATGACAATTGACAGCTTTAAATGGTTGCAACAAGGATTTTGAGACGGTACATATGAACAGACGAAACCTTGAAGCGGTGTATAAAAGTAAGGCATAACTAAACAACGAACATTCTAAAGCACTTTAGCCAAGTTAGGAACAAGAATTATTACAATTACTGCATGTAACCCAAACCAGACTGGTTGCAAATTTTCATACCTTCTCCTTTAAATAGATTAATATGTCTCATAACATTTGAAAATTATGAAAACTGGTAAGGTACATTGCTGGCATCAGTCCGCCTTGGGAGACAATGGAAGAGGACATCTTTGGGGGTGAAGTCAAACTGTTGGAGAGTTACAGCGCCTGTTGCGGTATGTTGTGCCAATGTAATTAAAAAGTTATACAGCTTAATTTCATTTTGACTGCCTAGTCTGCAATCAAAACTTTGCAAATACAGTATATTAAACACACATCTACAGTATGTGCTGTTTATTGGGCACCACATTGATATAATTGCAAGGCATGTGTCCACACACACCTAGATTTTGAATGGAAGTATGATTATTATTAAGATATGTCCTCTACTTCCTTGCATGCACTTTAATTCCCCCCCTCCTTTAACTGCAAGGAGAAGCCATCATAAAGGAATCCCTGCCTTGCTTTGGGTATAATAGAAGGTGCCTTCATGTTCTAACACCTTGCCAGTTGGAGAACTAAAATAAACCTAAAGGAAGAAAAGCTCCATTTACCACAGAAACCCCTAGTGAGATCGAAACTGTAGTTCATTTCTTCCAATAATAATAAAAAAGACACATCAGTGCCCTTCTTACTGGCAACTTTTTCTCTCTCCCTTTGCCATTGGAAGACAGAATAAGGGAGGCAAAGCAGTATATTTAATTGTAACCTGCAATCTCTTAGAGTTTTCTACTCTCCTGCTTGCTTTAGCTTAGCGGGACATCCTGCTCTATTTTATCCGACTAACAAGGACCATGAGTAAAGCAGCTAGAGCTAGGGGTTAAATTTCTACCTTAAAAAAAAGAAGAAACCTCCTTCAATGTATTCCATGAAGGATAGCAATATGGGATGCTACTTGACCTTCTCATTGTTCTATAATTTGATTGGCTGGATGCTGTTTGTGCTCTTTTCCCAGTCTCAGCATCTTGCAGTGCGAAGGAGGGAGAGGCGCTTAGGCAATGACCAAGCCCAACGCAGGAGATTTTGCACAGAGCTAGAAAAAGAAGGAAAACCCTCCATATATCTTGAAACAATGAGTTCTTCCTTGATAAAACAAGGCAAGTGTTGATAGCCCTCCACTTATGAATGAGAGGACACTTGGGCAAAATTAAAGAGAAGATCTAGCAGTTCAGCAATGGCTTTCTCTTTCTCTTCCCTTTTTCTTTTATTCTTCTTTTTTTAACAAAAAACTACCAGGTTTTTCTTTTCTTTTTTAGAACCTGCACTTCTCCCCCCCCCCCTCCACTGATCAGCTGAAGCTTAACATCTGTAACCAACTGAGATACTTGTTGTATTGCCTGTAGAAAGCACTCTCCAGTTTGTCAGTTTTAACAATCTCTGCACCATTGTTAGAGTCCTCAGTGTGCTTGCTGCTACTGCTTCTTTCTCATTCTCTTTCTGCTCGCTTTTCATGTTTGGTGTCATTGTCGTGAAGGGGGTAGGATGAAGCATATATGAAGATCAAGGTAGGGGGAGCAGGGTATTGTTCTGATGCCTCTGTTCTGAGGACCAGGCAATGAGCAGGAAGAGCTTTTCTTAATCATTATTTTTATAAAGTGTGAGGAACAGGAGGGAGGGGAAGCATAAGGAGGAACTGAGTAGGGGGAAAGGGGTTGAGATGGGAGCACATTTAGAATCTGGTTGTGCACACAGAAAGCTGGGTTGTGCTGCTTTGGTTTGTGCACAGGCAATTTCCCGTGCTTACACAAGTGGACAACTTGGTCTCTTCCATACATGCTTGCAGGAACCGAAACACTGAGTGGTGATAATAAAGAGTGACGGTACACCTGAAGGCAATTGCCTTTGATAACCTAAGTGTGTGGAACCACTAGGAAATTGACCGGTTTGCACAACCACATTATTTCCAAGCCATGATTAGTTTTATTATCAGCTTGGAGTGAATGTGGGCATGGAGAAACAAGGGCCTGAGTCTTCCACCATCGGCAAATAATTGCATTTCAGCACAAGAGTGAGACACTTCAGCAAGAGTTTGTCAGTTTGCTGTGCTTTGCTTGGGATGCTGTGCTGAGATCTGGAAGCAGGGAGCTTGTGTGTTGTGTTTTGTTGTGTTTTGTTTTGTTTTGTTGAAATGTCCTGAAGCTCCTATCTATTTACTATTAATTAGAAATCTGTTGCAGGTGATTTTGAAAGCACCTGTTTGTTAGGAGAGATTATGTAGGTCGCTGGGACTCTCACTGAGAGGCAAGAATGGGCATCTTGAAATCAACTCACAGTAATTGCAGCTAAGCATATGGCCACAAGAAATTGCCTTATGCAGATTCAAACAACTAGTCCATCTAGCTCCATATTGTCAATACTAACTGGCAGCAGTCCTTAACGGTTTCCATGCAGGATGGGGGTCTTTCTCAGCCCTAAGCGGAGATGCAAGAAATTTAAACCAGGACCTTCTATACGTACTCTAACCACTGATCCCCAGACCTTTCCCATTGATTCCCCATGGATATTCCATGATGGCAGTAGTGTCTTACTGTGCATTTTCTCTTGAATTTCAGAGAATTCAACAAAATATAGAACACTACCATGTGCATTTATATGCACACTTTAACCCAGTATATGCTATTTTGTACACATAACCTGAAGGGAGAACAGCATGACAAAATTCAGAAAAATGCAAATGTTGAAGGATGACTGTGTTTCAGTTAGCCTTTTTCTTTGATGGCGGGGCAGGGCAGGGGAGTGTGAATTGGATAAGTACGCCTTTAAATGCAAACTGAATTGAATTTATTCCCCATCTCTAATGATGGCACAAGAGGACTTGAGCTCAGGTTATAAAAACCACCATCTTGCTGGCTTCAAGAGTAGCCAATTGTTGCAGTGGAAATGGCAAGAATTCTGCCTCTTCACAGGTAGAAGAATTTGCTCAATCGGGGGGGGGGGGGGGCAACAAGCTATATGCTGGCATACGCCTGTTGCTGGACTGATTAGTAGCCGGAGTAACTTCTAGTGTGCACTTGCGTAACTAGATGTGCTCAAGGAAGGGACTCTCGAGAGGCAATTGGTAGGAAGGAGAATAACCGAGGCCAGTCCATGCTCTCACTTCTCCTCCTTGCTCTTTAGCCATCCTTTGTTCAGCGTAAGGGCCAGCCCTACCATTGGACAATAATGAGTTTGGTGTATCAGGTGGCAGGTTCTGGTGTGTGTGGAGTGGCAGCAGCAGTACTCCACCCCAGTGGCGGAAGAAGGGGGGCGGGTGGTCGGCCCACCCCAAGTGCCATCTCTGGGGGGGGTTACAAGAGGGCACCCTGCGGGGGGCTCGCCCCTCTACCTCTGGCCGTGGTGGCCGCCACCATCATGCAGCTGTGTGCAGAGGATTCTCTGCTTGTGGCTGCACCCTCTGCCGCCGTCCATACAGTGCTCCAGTGGTGCCGTCAGCAAACTGCCCAGTGACGCATGCACAGTGGAACTATGGACGATGCTGCGCATGCACCCTACGTAGCGGTGCTGCACATGTGCCGCACATACGTTTGCCCCACCCCCTGACACTGCACCAGGTGCTGGTTCTCCTTCCTTCACCGCTGCTCCACCTACAATGCCTACTGAGTCCCCTTCTGCTAGAAAATGGAGCTGTGCACTTGCTTTGTGCCCATTAAACTAGCCTGCTGTCCTCAAGGTGTGGTGGAGAACTCTGTCCCATAGCTGGGGGTTGAAGTAAGCCACCCTCCAGTCCAGTTGGTTTCTGTAGGATGGAGAAGGTGGCATATTGTCCTAAACTCCAGGCAGCAAAATGTCTTGGAGCAGGCCTGCTCAGTGGCTTCCCTCTGGCCCTCTATATTTAGAACTGGCATGCATTGCTGTCCATGTGTGGAAGGGTTAGATCAGGCTTCCTCAAACTCGGCCACTCCAGATGTTTTTGGCCTACAACTCGCATGAACCCTAGCTAGCCAGACCAGTGGTCAGGGATGATGGGAACTGTAGTCTCAAAACATCTGGAGGGCCGAGTTTGAGAAAGCCTGGGTTAGATCATGGCCATTTCCCAAGGAAACGATTAAGCAATAATGAAACCAATAAAACCAATCATAACCTGACCCTGAGACTTGGGGCTGGATTGTGGTCAACGTTTTTAATACTTTTCAAGACCTTGGAAGCCTCTCTTATCTCAACACAGTTACGTTTTAGTTTCAAATATTCTTATACTACCACATTAGCTTTTATTATTGAAATAATTATAATCACTGTCTTTAAAAATGTTTGAAGTCTTGCCAACTACGCTAGGTCAAAATCATAAATTTAAATTCAGTTCATTAACATTGTCTTAAGGATCCATTTTTGAAATTATTTCTGTGGGCATGTAGGTTTCGAGTCCTAGGTGTAAAATATTTTAACGTTAAAAAAAATAATACACCAATCTCTTGTTTTGCAGAGGACAAGGCCATCAGCAGACTATGTTCTGCTGCTTGCCTTCCACAATACTGGGCAGAGCTTGGCAGAAAAGAACTTGGGTATGTGGTTGGTGTTTTTTACCCTTCCCATAATCACTCTTTACTGGCCTAAACTGTAGCTTGCTTCTTACTTTTAAAGATAATTCAATTCTGTATTTGATTTAATTGAATTGCACAAGGTCTGTAATCATAAAAAAAACCAAAAAACAGTTGGGGGCTGCTTATAACTGAGTTGGGCGCATGCTGAGCTTCCAGCAAATTAAGACAATTCCTCTCTCCCAGCCTTCTCCAACTGATATCCAACTTTGGCTCAAAGCATTTTGGCATCCAATTGTGTTGCTGAGAGGGAAGGGAATCAATTGACTCTGAACCTCTTCTTGCTGTTTTTTCAAACCTCTCCAATAGTCTCCTCCAGCATCTCAGAGGTTTGTGGGGGTGGAGAAGCAAGAGGCACTAGTGTTTGCCTCTTCCTGCTTTTTTTAAAAAAAAAATTCTATTCAATAGTTCCATGCCCAGGGGCTTCCTGTTGTTGTGGTAGACTCCTGGAGTTGTTTGGAAGAGAAAAGAGAGAGAGAGAGAGAGAGAGAGAGAGAGAGAGATGTCCCAAACTACTCCTCTTAGGAACACCTTTAAGCTGAAGATGAAAGTCAGCTGGAGAAGACTGAGAGAAGAATTAGTTTACAGAACGGGCTCGTCCACACTTCTGCTTGTGTGGTGCTTAGAAAGAACGGGTCCAAGTGGTTTTCCGCACTCTTTAGCAATACAGCAGAACAAATGGCAATCCGGGGGAAACCAACTGATTGCTAAAGAGCAGTTTTCCCTAGGGGAAAGCAGTGGGACTAGAGCAAGTGTGGATAAATCCAAATATTGTCACATGCATACCCCCCCTCCATTCAGAGGACTAAGCCCCAAGCATTTCCCCCCCCCCCTTATTACAGGCCTGGCACAAAACTGCTTGTAGAAGGAACAAATGGAAGCAAGGGTGTGGCAATAGAGGTTACCCACTGGAACCACCCACCTAGGGAATGGTGGTCCCAGTGAGTGACCTCTATTGGTCACCCAGTGGACTATGGAAGTTCACTGAAATTGTTTGCAAGGCATTTTGAGGGTGAAGTTGCTCACCACCATAGCATCACATTCACATCCACAGCAGTCTCCAATGAGGTGTCTAGTGCAATGTCTGCTGCAACATCTTGGGATCGGTTTCTCTTGATGTGGCCTGATGACATGGAATAGATGTTTTGTGACAATGTGGCCAGTGACATTATTTCTTGGATCCTTGCCCCTCTTGACTTCTCAAGACTGGTCAAGGGGGTATGACCGAATGGATTCAAGGTGTGGTCAATGCTTTCTTGTGGGAGCAACCAGCCCCAGCCACCCTGAAGAGCTGGTGATCCACTCTATCCTGAAAAAGCCCAGACTAGAACCATTAGTTTGTGACAACTGCCACCCAGTCACAAATTTTATCTTGACCCATTTCAGTCTGGGTTGAGGACTGGCTATCTGACTAAAATAGCTTTGGTTGCTCTGATGGACAACTTTTATCAAGAGAAAGACAGGGGGAATATGGCCCTATTGTTCTCACTTGATCTCTCACCAACTTTTGAAAACCTTGACTATGGTACTCTTCTGAGTTGACTTAGTGAGATGGTTAGTGGAGGCCTTGTTTTACGTGGGATCTGATAATATCTCCAGGGTCATTTCGTGATAACATTGGGTGATTGCCTTTTGGCTGCCTGGCAGCTGGGCTGCAAGGTGTCATTGAGTAGTCCTGCTCTATTCTGCCTTGGTCAGACCACATCTGGAGTACTGTATACAGTTCTGTGAAGCACAATTTAAGAAGGCTATTGACAAGCTGGAAAGTGTACAGAGGAGGGTGACCAAGGTGATCAAGGGTCTGAAAATGAAGCCTCATGAGGAACAGTTGAGAGAAATGGGTATGTTTAGCTTGGTAAAGAGGAGACCAAGAAGAGATAATGCAGCCATCTTCAAATATTTAAAGGGTAGTGGTTTCCCCCCCCCTTTCCCTCAAGTGATGCTCAGCCACATGGGGAACTGTGGCATGAGCAGAGCCCCATGCGGCCTGGCTGCTGCCACTGCCCCCTGGGGCTGGCTGGAGTGCAAGACTCCAGCTCCCCAAGGAATGAGAGAGTGGGTGGTGCAGCATGTGACACACTTCTCTGCCACGCACTGCTGGCTGTGTGCACCCTGGTCACCTTGCTGGCAGTGCTTGTGATGGTGTGTCAGGGCAGGTGCGAGAGCTGCCGTGAGTACTGGCACCTTTCTTTCCTTGGGGGGGAAAAGCACTGCTAAAGAGCTATCACGTGGAAGATGAAGCAAGCTTGTTTTCTCCTGCACCAGAGGCTAGGACCCGAACCAATGGGTTCAAGTAACAAGGAAGGAGATTCTGATTAAACATCAGGAATAACTTCCTGATGGTAAGAGCCGTTTGACTGTGGAACAGACTCCTTTGGAAGGAGGTGGACTCTCCTTCATTGGGGGTTTTAAAACAGAGATTGGATGGCTATCTGTCATGTATGATCTAGTTGAAATTCCTTCATTGCAGGTGGTTGGCCTAGGTGACCCTCAGGCTCCATTCCAACTCTACAATTCATATGAAGCTGTTGGGGGCAGTCATTAGGGGATTTGGGAAGGAGGTGTCATCAGTACGCTGATGACCCAACTCTATTACTCTGTAGCATCTGAATTAGGAGTGGCTGAGGAAGCCCTGGACCAGTGCCTTGACTCTGTTGTGGGCTGAATGAAGGCCAAGAAAAATGGCTCTGAATCCTGACAAAATGAGGTACTACGGATGGGTGGTTTCTAAGTCTGGATCATTGGTCAATTGCCTGCTTTGGTTGGGGTCATACACCCCCCCCCCCGAAACAGATGGTTCATAGTCTGGAGGGTCTCCTGTATCCATTTCTGCTACTAGAAGCCAAGGGACCTCACTGGCTAGGAGTGCCTTTTACTGGCTTCGGCTGGTAAGACAGCTGGGGCTGTTTCTGACCACTGATTCACCAGTAACCTCCAGGTTGGAATACTGCAATGCACTCTGTGTGGGGCAAATTAAGCAAAGGCATACGGCAGCAATAAACGTTAATGTATTTGTCAATATGCTATCTACTTAGCCTTCTGTGAGCATAACAGTTTTTTGTTTTTTTAAAGAACAGGAATCTGAGTGGCCGTGAAAAGAAACCAACCACCCTGTATAGCCGTGATAGCTTAACGAGAACAAAGGAAGCTGCTTAATTCCAATTCAATTTTTTTTCAAAGAGGCCTGATCCCTAAATATAAACAAGAGCGAAAGAGAGAGCTGCAGATCAAGTGTAGGTTAGACTCACAGTTATTAGCAAATGGGAAACACTATTTTGATTTGCTTATTACACACACACACACACACACACACACACACACACACACACACTACTGACTGCATACCAACCTAGGAAAGCCAAGCAGGATAACTTTATTTAAAACGAACGCGGACGTACCTATGGGGAATAAGAAGGCATCGTGGGTTAGGTTTCCTATGGGGGTTAGCAGCTGGTGGCAAAAATCAATAAGATTCCTCAAAAATGAACTCCGGGGAATTAAAGATGGTGTGTCCAAATAACTTGTTAGTGTCTACTAATAAGAAGTAGCCATGGCGTAAGCAGCACCCAAATTTGACCTGGTGGACCTCTCCTACCCAGGGACACCGTTCTTTGTGGCTGATGGACAAACATAGTAATTGATAATTAAAATGAAGCTTCTCCTTATCATCTCTTGGTACAGGTGATAAGTATAATGAAAGCAAAATGGAGCAGTGCCCCCACACTATTCTCTTTTTATCTCACCATCTTCATATCTACTTGCTGTATTATGCCTTGCTGCACGCTGCTATCTGAAAGACCCTTTGTGAGAGCTAAGTTGCAACATGCCTGCACCTTAAGATAGGTTAAAGGACAGGTGTCGAATGCAAGCATTAAATGTACAACTTTTGTGGGAAAGAAATATGGATACTTTGTTTGCTCATTTTATGGAGTGTGTCTTCTCTCCACTGTCGACCATTATTCTGAAACTAAAGCATATCTTTGCTAATAATAACAGGCAAGAACTTGCTACGGCACAAAAACCTAATTTTCCCTAATCTGAAATGGATTTAGTTTAAAATGTTAAATTAAAAAGCAGGATTTTGGGCAGATTCAGCTTTCCTGAATTGGATTGGGGGTGGGGGGCAGGTGCGTGGGTGTGAAAAAGCGGGGCCCATTTGGTTCCTTCAACTTTTCAATGGAAATTAGAGAGAGATTTGTGTGGGTGTTCTGTGAGCGTGTGCAGAAACCAGTGATTTCTGAGATGCACGCACAGGTTAAACTATTTCAAATGAGCTTCGTGAAGAACATGAGCCCTAGTTTGGCCTTTGGTACCCATGGATCCTGACCTTGTGAGGGGACTAGCAAGAATGCACAGGCTAGCTCCATCCTGAGATGCAAACAAGAAGAAGTATGGCACCAGCTACTTGCCACCAACTAGCGGGGACTCAGCTACATTAGGGGGAAAAAACCTTTTATATGTGTTATATACTGTGACACCAAATGGCGCTATGGAGTTCAGTCTTTCGCCAGCGTGCTTTCCCACTATGAGGTTTACAACGCATTTTCCTAAAAGACTTTTTTGATGTGTCTAGATCCAACCTGGGTGTTCACTGACAGACTGAAGGACATTTTATATGTGTAGGGCACCCTCCGTGAGGGACTGGAACCCTCATTTCTTGGAGTTCCTGTCCCCATGGAGGGAGGCCCATGCTTATGCATACATCTAGAGACTGGGGGTGGGAGTTGATTCAGTTCACATTTAAAGGCAAATTATCTAATCCACACTTCCTGAAACAATACACGAATCAAAGCGCAGGCATCCTTTGGAATTCATACTTCTCCAAATTTTGCAACCCAATTCTCCAGCCAAGTAATGTGTGCCAAAATGCAGGTAATTAGGGTAAAAGTAATGAAGACAGCACAGAGAATGCTTTATAGGAAGGAAAATTGCCTTGCATAAATGTGTATACAGTGGTACCTCGAGTTAAGTACGGTACTTAATTTGTTCCGGAGGTCCGTTCTTAACCTGAAACTGTTCTTAACCTGAAGCACCACTTTAGCTAATGGGGCCTCCTGCATGATTTCTGTTCTCATCCTGAAGCAAAGTTCTTAATCCGAGGTACTATTTCTGGGTTAGTGGAGTCTGTAACCTGAAGCGTCTGTAACCTGAAGCGTCTGTAACCCAAGGTACCAATGTATTTAGCTAAAATTGTCTACCAAAATGGGTATATGCAGGGGGGGGGGGGAGAGACAACTGCTGATGAATTTTTGTGAGGACTTTGTTTAATTCCCCACCCCACCCCCTGAACAAACTGATGTGGAAATGTAGAGAGCAGAACTTACGGGAAAATGAGAAAATGAGAGACACCAAAATTGACAGCTTCACCCATCTTTGCATAAATCCCTCTTTAGACTGGTGTCAAACATGGGGTAGCCAGGACATACGCCTAGCATGCACATCAGCATCTAGGATGTGGGGCCAGCCCATGTGTTATTCTTGGCTTCAGCACATATTGGGTACCCAAAGCTACCAAACACCTGAACAGGGCTACAAATGCTGCGTTTTGTGAGAACTACTCAAGTCAACACATGGGCTCTGATTCATAGGTGCATGTGCACGGCATTTACGTCAAACTGGTGTGGGTTGTGCATCAACTGCATTTGCATATCTGACTGAGCCAAGCCATGTGGTTAGCTTTTATAGTACTGGTACCATGTTCAAAAAAAAGGGACATGTGTGGCGCTGTGGGTAAAAGCCTCAGCGCCTAGGGCTTGCCGATCGGAAGGTCAGCGGTTCGAATCCCTGTGGCAGGGTGTGCTCCAGCTGCTCGGTCCCAGCGCCTGCCAACCTAGCAGTTCGAAAGCACCCCCGGGTGCAAGTAGATAAATAGGGACCGCTTTATAGCGGGAAGGTAAACGACGTTTCCATGTGCGGCTCTGGCTCGCCAGAGCAGCTTTGTCACGCTGGCCACATGACCCGGAAGTGTCTCCGGACAGCGCTGGCCCCCGGCCTCTTGAGTGAGATGGGCGCACAACCCCAGAGTCTGTCAAGACTGGCCCGTACGGGCAGGGGTACCTTTACCTTTACCTTACCATGTTCAAAAAATATATATGAAGGAATGGATGGGAGTGGGGATTCATTCATGCCTTTCTTATCTACCCAGGTAACACATGTTCATCACTGCTAAAAAATTGTTAATGCTGACTATTTATTCAGGGTGGCATGCATAGGACCCTTTTGTCCACAGCCAGGCATCCAGTCCAAAAAGTGTGCTTTGAAACTTGCTTCATCATGCACATAATGCAACTACCAGTTTGCATACAGGGCAAATAGATCCACAGAAGACGCTATCATCACCACTCTCCATGCTGCTCTGTCCCATCTGGAGCAGCCGGGGAGTTATGTGAGGCTGCTGTTTGTGGATTTTAGCTCTGCTTTTAACACTATCCTCCCCCATAGACTGGTGTCCAAGCTAGAGGCGATTGGACTCTCCAACTCCACCTGTCTCTGGGTTTTGGATTTTTTTGTCAGAACGTTCTCAGAGGGTTAGAGTAGGGTCACATATGTCCACAGCCCTTAGCCTTAACACCGGCTCACCACAGGGTTGTGTGTTGAGTCCCCTGCTCTATGCTCTCTATACGTATGACTGTACAGCCATCTATTCCAGCAACAAAATCATCAAGTTTGCTGATGACACTACGGTGGTAGGGCTCATTTCAGGAGGGGATGAGTCCGCCTATCGGGACGAGGTGGAGCGGCTCTGTGTTTGGTGTGGAGAGAACAATCTGGCTCTTAATACGGCTAAGACCAAGGAATTGGTGGTGGATTACAGGAAAAAAAAGGCGGACATTCAGCCCTTGTATATCAACGGGGAACGGGTGGAGAGGGTGGCGGAATTCAGGTTTTTGGGAGTAACTATTGATCAGGGCATGACTTGGAGCGCAAATACCACTGCTCTGGTGAAGAAGGCCCAGCAGAGAATTTATTTCCTCAGACTTTTGAAGAAGAACAATCTGAGTGAGAGACTGCTGGTGTCCTTCTACCGAGGCTCCATAGAGAGCATTCTTACATACTGTATTTGTGCTTGGTTCTCCAGTTGTACAGCTAGGGAGAGGAAGGTGCTCCAGAAGGTCATAACCACAGCCCAAAGGATTATTGGTCATCCTCTCCCATCTTTGGAAGAACTGTACGGTTCCCGTTGTCTTAGGAAAGCAAACAACATCCTGCAGGATTCATCTCACCCGGGACACAGTCTGTTTGCACTACTGCCTTCTGGCAGGAGATATAGAAACATCAAGTCAAGGACAAATAGACTGAAAAACAGTTTCTATCCAAGAGCTGTGGCCTTTTTGAATGCTGTAACTCGATAGTGTGACCTGGGAGTTTGATGGGTGTTGGTGTGGGTGTGGCTGGAATGTGGTTTGTTTGGTTGTTGTTGTTGTTTTGCTTTTGTTGTTTTTAAGGGATGGCATCCAATTTCGTTGCACTTGTGCAATGTTGCACTTGTGTAATGACAATAAAGAATCTATTCTATTCTATAAGAGGGACAAATGTGGCAGACGCTAATGAACATCAAGGGTAATCATAATTAGGCTGATCGTAATTAGGTTGATTTGGAAGCAACCTGTCTGAAACACCCAAACCGGGGGCGGGGGGGACGGGGACAGGGGAGGAAACAGTCTACTAAGTATACCAAGTATAGCTATCAAAGTGTGTGATTAATCATAGTTTCAGTGTTCTACTCCTTAAAAGTGTGAAATAATATTGGTATTACTTCAATAATATGTTGCCGCTAAAGCGTGTTCTCCTTAACAGAGAGCACGTGTTGCGGTTGGGGAACAGGCCACCCTGCCATGACTAGGCAAATTAATCTGCAACCATGGCCTTTAGGGTTAATTGGGTTGCTGGGGAATATTGATTGTTACCAATTTGGAGGAGGAGTCAGAAGCTATTAAATAGAAGGGCCAGACGTAGGGACGTCCTCTTGGCCATTTTGCATCGGATCAAGGAGCTGCGTGCGACTGAGACGGTTGTATTAGGCCTTATTAACTAATTATTATTTGCCCCCTGGTTTCTTCCTCATCCTCCCTTTTATTCCCTTCTCCCCTGATTCTTTTTCCATCGTTCCTCCTTCATTCTTACCCCCTGTTTTAATTTTATTTAAGACCCTATTTAGTAGATAGGCTGTGGGTGGGGACCCCCCCCCCAGCCGGGGGAGGCTTTGCGTTCCCGCTCCTTAGGGCAGGAGCCCCGTAATTTTCCTGGGTGGGGAGGGTCTGCATATCAACCGCTTTCCGATTGCAGGCTCCTAAGCCTGCGTTTTACCTGGCCGTCCTCCGAGGCCCCGCAGTCCCTGAGCGCGGCTGAGCTTCCCTTCCCCTCCCGCCCCGATCCCCCCCTGCCCCGAACAGCGTACTAAGGGAGCAGCGGGCGCCCAGCGGGGGGCTCCTTTTTTACCTGGGGCATTCCTGTCGGCGGGGGACTTGTTCTCCGGCTCCTGGCTCCGTCGCCGCTGCCGCCTGAGTTCCCGACGTCCCGGATCGGCTGGGGAGGAAAAATAAGGCGGATCAGTGGTGGCGCGGCTGGCGCTTGCTTTCCTGGCTTCCTGGAGTGTGTGGCGAAGCGGAGGAGCAGCGGGAGTCGCGGTGGTGCGCGGGTGGTCCGTGCAGGCCTTCCAGGCCTCGGTGTAGCCTGGTCGGGCTGGGACGGTCACGCTGACTCACCGGGGCCCTCCATTTTGTTCGCGGAGCGTCTGGGTGCTCTTTCTTCCTATTGCCTGTCGGCCCTCTAGTGGCCGCTGGGACCTATTGCAGGATTGCTGCTCGTGAGCTCCCCTAGTGGCTCAGCTGGTAGTGCAGCTTCCCTGCTTTAACTAGCTGGGTTTATTTAGCGCCACCTGCTGGTTGGCCTGAATATTGCATCAATCCTCATTTATTGGTAATAATTTAAGTAGCTTTCTTTAATTGAATTGCTTTTACTCCTTTAGGTTTTTTCTTTGCCTCTTGGTTGTATTTTATTTATTTGGTGTATGACTTAGCGTGCATTACTAATTACTCTGGTTTCAAAAGCACTGGCCTGCGGCTGTTAATCCATTCATTAGGGATAGTTATTATTGATTATTAACAGAAGGTTAATTTTATTTATTGATTTATTGATTTATTGATTTATTTTCTTTCGACTTTCCTTGTCTTAAGCAAAAAGTAGGTATGGCTCCAAAGAAAGTTTCAACACCAAAGGAAGCTTCAGCCCGCCTTGCCACATCTACAAAACGGCCGATCAGAGGCCCATCACAGGCGCTTCGCACATCTGCTCCAAGGCAGCCAGTGGGGCGGGTACAATCCTTGGTGGCATCCATGGCCGGTGATCCAGAAGCCTTATCTCGCTTTGCAGCGGATATGGATGGTTTTCTTCAACAATGCTCCAGTCGGCCTTCCACGTCTGCCAGGCCGCCGCCTCCAGTGGGGTCATCATCACCGGCTTCGTCTGCTTCTAGCGAGAATGGAAGAGAAGGGTTATCAGCTGGGGGCGTGGGAGTGGATTCCCAGTTAACCCAGCCCCATTGCTTGCCTGCTGCTCGCGGCCGTTCCCGGAGGCCACACCGTGCCTCTGGGAGGGCTGCAGGGGGGGAAACCCCTGTGGCAGCTTCCACCCGCCGTGCTGTGCTCACTCAGCCTTCGGATGAGGTGGCTTCGGGTTCCGGTACCTCACTTGTTGTTTCTCCTCATTCAGCTCCAGGTACATCACAGCTGAGCCCTGATTCTGAGTCTTCCATCGAAGGCAGTCGACCAGTTCCTGCCAGGGAGTCCTCGGGCGGTAAACGTCGTTCCAGTCGGTCTTCACTGAAGCGTGCCAAGCAGAGGAGAGGCGATTCGTCTTCTTCCCATGCAGCCCCAAGTACTTCACGCCAGGACCCTGACTCCGGGTCCTCTATTGAAGATAGCTTGCCAGTGCCATCCAGGAGGTCATCAGGTGGAAATCGTCGCCGCAAGAGATCTTCGCGGAGGCACGCAAAACGGAGGAGGGACGACTCGTCGTCCTCTTATACCGGTACGTCTTCCTCTAGTTCTGACGGTGAGGCGGATAGTTCTATCGAGCTTTACTGGGGCTTTGGCGAAGCGGCCTCAGGGCTCCCTAGGTGGGCTTGGCAACGTCGGGCTAACACGCATCGGGCTAGGTATGGGGCAGTACAAGAATGTAAGGATGGCGTTTTGGTCCCCGACGTTAAGGTCTCTACCAATTCCGCCAGGGACGTCATCCCAGGTTCACATCTGTCAACTAAGTTGCGAGCTAGGATTTTGAATGGCCGTTACGTTGAGATTTTTAAGCTGGCCCCTCCTTCGGAGGACCAGGAGAGGGTGAGCTCTTCAAGGAGGCGCACTGGCGTGCCCAGTGCAGACAAGACTTTCGAGCGTTGGCTCGATTGTTTCCAAGTCTTTGCTGGAGTGGTCATGGCGGCGTATCCGCGGAGATCTCTTCATTTGCTAGTTTACTTATCTATTGTTCGCTCTGCTTTCACCAAAGCGGGTGAAAAAGCTGCGATCAAATATGATGAGAATTTCAGGCGTAGGGCGGCTAAGATTCCCTCGGCCCGATGGGATCGTAAAGATCTTGATGTGTGGACCACTTATGTGGCTCCGCTCATTGATAAAAAGGTGCCAGAACAGCAGAAAATGAGGCCAGGGACCTTTAAAACCGCACGTCGCCTAACATGCTGGGATTTTAATAAGGGTTCTTGCCAGCGCCAGGGGTGCAAATTTGCTCACATGTGTGATAGGTGCAATGGTTTGCACCCTGCTTCTTCTTGTTATTCTGGCAGGCGGCCCTTTCGCGGAGGGAAAGGGGGTTCTCAGCAGACCCCCAAAGCAACCCCCTCCGCTTCAACCCCGGGGACAGGAAAATAATGTGTTAACTTCCCTGGCTTGTACGCCCGTTCGGCTGCCAGTCCTGCAAAGCTGGCTGCATTTTTATCCCAATAGGGAGGCTGCGCGTTATTTGAGTGATGGGTTTTCGTTTGGTTTTCGGATTCCAGTAGCCATGTCTCCCGTGGCACGGAATCCTATTAACCAGAAATCAGTTCGCGAGCTACCTCAGGTTGCTCGCAAGAAGATAGAAAAGGAGGTGACCTTGCAGCGCATGGCCGGTCCTTTTAGCAACCCCCCCTTTCATAATTTGCATATATCCCCATTGGGTATTGTGCCAAAAAAGGCCCCTGGTGAATTTCGGTTAATCCATAATTTGTCACACCCCAAGGGTACGTCAGTCAATGATGTTATTCCTCCGGAGCTGTGTTCTGTAAAGTACGCTTCTCTTGATCAGGCGATCAAGATGATTCGGAAATTCGGACATGCTGCTTTACTGGCAAAGTGTGACATCGAATCGGCTTTTCGCCTTTTGCCGATTCACCCAAAGGATTTTTGGTTGCTGGGTTTTAAGTATGAGGGCAGCTATTATTTCGACAAAGCTATGCCTATGGGATGTTCAATTGCATGTGCCGCTTTTGAATCTTTTAGCACTTTTTTGGAATGGGCTCTTAAGTATAAGACAGGAAGGGGCGGAGTCACTCATTATTTGGATGATTTTTTAGTGGCCGGGGCTGATGGTACAGGCGACTGCTTGTTGCTACTGCAGGCGTTTGCTGATATCACGCAGGAACTCGGGGTTCCGCTTGCTGCTGATAAGACCGAGGGTCCTTCCACCCGGCTTACTTACCTGGGTATCCTGCTGGATACGGTTGCTCAAACCTCTAGCTTGCCGGTTGACAAGCTGGTGGCTTTGAAAAAGATTATAGAGGAATTGCTCCCTTCGAAGAAAGTGTCTCTTAAGCAACTCCAGTCGCTGTTAGGACACCTGAATTTCGCTTGCAGAGTAGTGGCCCCTGGGCGCCCTTTCTGTTCTCGCTTAGCTCGACTCACTTCAGGCTTGAAGGCTCCACATCATAGGGTGCGCCTTTCTAGTGAAGTGAGGGCCGATCTTTCCATGTGGTTGGAATTCCTAGAGGAATTCAACGGAGTGTCATTATGGCAAGATACGTTGAATTTGCATAATGACTTCCAGGTTCATTCTGATGCTGCAGGTTCCCTGGGCTTTGGTCTTTATTGGAAGGGCCGCTGGTGCGCAAAACGTTGGCCGTCTGAGTGGAGGGGAGGTGAGATTACGCGGGACCTAACTTTTCTCGAGTTTTTTCCCATTGCAGTGGCAGTGCATTTGTGGGTCGAGGAGTTCAGGAACCGCCGTGTCTGCTTCTGGTCTGACAATCAGGCGGTGGTGACGGTGCTGGCCAAGCTGTCGTCCCGTTCCCCGCGGGTGTCGGCCCTTTTGCGTAATTTCGTACTGCATTGTTTGCGTTGTAATATAGTTTTTTCTGCACGTTTTATTCCGGGGGTCTCTAACGAAATCGCTGATGCTCTGTCCCGTTTTCAGATGGAGCGGTTCAGACTTCTGGTTCCAGAGGCACGGATACTTCCGGAATATTTCCCGGATCATCTCTGGAACCTTGGCAACAATTAGTTTTGCAGGGAGTAGCGGCATCGGTTTCCCCCTCCACCTTGCGTTCCTATACAAAAGTTTGGGATGATTTTTTAACATTCATGCGCCAGTCTGCCAGCGTAATGCGGGGGGCCCCACCCACTTCTTCGCAAGTGTTAAGATATCTGGCACACTTATTTCATTTGGGGCGGGCAGCTAAGACAATTAAGATGCAGGCAGCTGCCATTGCATTCTTCTGTAAAATATTTTTTGATACGGATCCTTGTGCTAAGTACATTGTTCGCAAGGCCCTTGAAGGTTGGGGTAGGCTATGTCCTCCCCGCCCAGTAAAAAGGCACCCCATATCTTTTGACATGCTGAGCAATATGCGGAAAAAGCTGCGGGTGGTGTGCTGGTCAAAGTATGAGGCTCGCCTATTCTCGGCTGCCTTCTCCATCGCCTTTTTTGGTGCTTTAAGAGTGGGTGAAATGGTCGTGGAAGATCATAGGGATGGTCGTTCTTGGGGTCTTTTCCTCCAAGACGTGCAGCTATCCCCTACCGAATTGAGGATCACAGTTCGGCATTCTAAGACTGATCAGAGAGGTAAGGGTGCTCTGATTCGTCTCCCTGCTACGGGGGTTGCAGGCCCTTGCCCTGTAAAAGATGTGAGCAAGTACCTGGAGGTGCGCATCCGAGGGGATGGGCCTCTGCTCAGGCATGAGGATGGGTTGCCACTGTCAAGACAGCAATTCACTAAAGTGATGCGTAAAGCAATTCTGGCTTGTGGTGGCGCAGCAAGGGATTTTGCCCCTCATTCATTTAGAATTGGGGCTGCCACGATGGCAGCTCATTGGGGATTGTCAGCTGCCAGGATAAAGGATTTGGGCCGTTGGAAATCGAATGCTTTCAGAGGCTATGTTCGCTAATGTGGTTTATTCTCTTTTGTTACGTTGCCAGGTCCGGCGCCTGTCCGAGTGTGGATGGTGGGGCACAGCATCGTCCATTGGGCCGGCGTCGCAGCACGTCAGGTTGGTGTGGGTCCAGGTCTTGGCCTTCCTCCGCATGTTCAGCTGTCCTGGCTTTCCAGACGAGGTATGCGATGGTCGGAGCTCCTGCCGCGGATCCGGAGCCAGTTGCTTCGCGAGGGGCCGCCATCGGCTATTGTAATACAGCTGGGAGAGAATGACCTGGTTGCTATGGACTGTTTTTCCCTGCGTGCTGCAATTTGGACGGACCTGGGGACATTGCGGGCAATGGTGCCTTCAACTAAGTTATTTTGGTCTCAGCTTTTGCAAAGATGCGTGTGGAGGGGCAGTCGTTGCCCAGTCGCAATTGAAAGGGCCAGGAAACGCATCAATTTTGCTGCAAAGCGCAGGATTGAGGAGCTGGGTGGAGAGGTTATTTCTCACCCCGCGATTCTTTTTAAGATGCCATCCTTTTTCCGAGATGATGGTGTGCACCTTTCGGCTTCAGGGAATGAGGCTTGGTTAGGTGCGGTGGTTGCCAAGCTGAGGTCTTGGCTGGGGCTGTGAGTGGTTTGGCGGTGAGCTGGAGGCTCCATGGCGGTTAGGCATTGGTTAATTGGTGCTTGGAGGGGTAAGTGCCTACCCCTCCAAATGATGCGGAAAGGGAATTCCGTTAAAGGAATCCAGGGGCTTGCCATTCTTTCGTCCTTGTCCGTGGAGCCGGACTTGGGCCGTGCAAGCCCCACCGGAACATGTGGGTGAGAAGTGAGGACTTGTTTCCCGGTCTCCCTTCTCATCCAATACGTGTTTCCCACGCTGGCTTCCGGTGGAGTCCGGAAGGGCCAGCTCTGTCCTTGAGGGCCAGGACAGATAGTCATAACCAATGCCTAAGCAACCACTCACAATTTTTTGTATTTTGAATAAAGTTGTGGCCAAAATTATGCCAGAAACCTTAAACAAAAATTAAGTGTGAAGTGTGTAATTATTTGGGGGGTGGAACTGTGGAACTCAACACGCAAATAAGAAGGCGAGCTTTTTATATCCACATCCAGAGCTATCCTGCAGAGAAAACCCATGGTAAAAATTCTAAAACAGTACAGCACAAGCCGACTCTGCATGCCAACTCAGAAGGAGGTCCCTTTGAGTTAAATGAGACTTACTCCCTGGTAAGCAAGCGCACGATTACAGCCTTAGACAAGGATTGCTTTCCTCTCACTCACCTATATCCAAATATTAGCTAGGGATTTGTAAATCAACGGTATATTTCTTTGTTTCCACGTATAATGTTGGGAGTAGAGAAAAAAGGAATACAAGTGATCTGCTTTGGGAAAGGAAATTGTTGCAAATCATAGTGGGTGCCTGGAATATACAATACTGTCTTTATTTCACTGTTCGTTATCTTTATAGTTTTACAACCTTTCAATTTGGGTACAACAAATACTGTCCCGGCTCTGCTTCTTCCTTACAAGAGCCTAACTTGTGAAAATGTATGGTACATGGTTGTCAAAGTTCACAATTGTGATATTTTTTATTCTTGGTTGGGAAGAAGGGGGGGGGATGTGGAGAAATGAAGGACTTTTCATGTCTCTCAGATATATTGGCCTATTCTCCAAATGACAGGTTCCTGGCTGATCAACTATACCACCTGCTACTAAAGCTCAGTAATATTAGTCTGTGGAATGGTTTCATTCTCATCTCGCACCTCAGAGATCTTGAGTTCAACCCCAGGCATCCCTTGTGTGTTTAAATCAGCTTAACGGCTCATACAGTGTGCTGATTTCCTTGTAGGCCTCTGTTTTCTCAAAAAGTGATCACCTTTTGCCAATGCCCTCAGGATTAAACAGGGCAGTCTGGGCTTTCCTTTTCTGCATTGGCTCTACCTTTGTAGTCAATAAAAGACTAACTAGAAAAGAATCAGCTGATGAGAGAATCAATCTTCTGGAAGCCTCCCCACAGTTTTCTCATCATTTTTTTGTGCCGTCTGTCATCTCGGATTGTAAAATGGAAACCAAAACTCAGTATGTGGGAAGACTTTTAGTGCTCCTTGTTAACAAAAACAGTAAGACCAGGGGTTTTGATCTTACGAGTGTATAGGTAAACAGTAAGCTGTAAGTCTGCACTCTTGAAGTGGCTTTTCCATGTTCCTAATGGAGACTTGCAAGGAATTATCAAAGAAGTCTTACAAAGGGTCTCATAGCATACTGGTGCCTAGATATACACATTCTGAGCAGGTCAGGCTAAATCTGAACTTCTTCAGTATAACAGTGCAGTACAGTTGAACCGTTTGCCACTGTGCAAAAGCCATATAAATAAGGACAGGGTGGGGGAATGAAGAGATGTACAGCACACAAGGACACGAAACTTTGGGCAGCTGAGCATATTTATAAAAAGAGGCATACTGTTATAGAAACTCATTCTGGCACAGATTTCAACAGAATGAAATTCTCACTTCCTTCAAATGTGATAGTATGTGAATTTAGGCAATCCCAGCATCTCTTCTTTTTACAGATGTAGATGTACCCCCCATAACCATCTAAACTGGGAGGATAGATACATTTTAAGGTAGGCATTCATCAGTGTAACTGCAACACATGCCAAATGATCTGTAGACCCTAACTGAAATTTGGCTGTTATTTATTTGCAAGCAAAGGTCACCCCTGCTCCATATACCACTTTAACAGCCACAGCTATCCCCAAAGGAATACTGGGAACCGTAGTTTGCTAAGGGTAATGACTTCAAGGAACTACAATTCTCAGCAGTCTTAATGAACTACAGTTCCCAGGAGTCTCCATGGCTGTCAAAGTGATATAACAGTGCTTTTAAATGGTGTGGATGTGACCTAACTCTTAGGCTACAATCTTGTACAGACTTACATGCAAGTAAATTCAATGGGACTTACCTCCCACTGAGTAGACCTAGATAGCATTGCATGGTCTTGGTTTTCTACACTTTGTCCTGTCTACGTTTCCAGTACGTTTCCAAGCACAATTCAAAGTGTTGGTGCTGACCTTTAAAGCTCTAAATCAGTGTTCCCCAACCTTGGGCCTCCAGCTGTTTTTGGACTGCAATTCCCATCATCCTTGACCACTGGTCTTGCTAGCGAGGGATGATGGGAGTTGTAGTCCAAAAACAGCTGGAGGCCCAAGGTTGGGGAACACTGCTCTAAATGGCCTTGGCCCAGTATACCTGAAGGAGCGTCTCCACCCCCACCTTTCTACCCGGGAACCAGGCAGAAGCCAAGTTACAGGGGACCAGGCAGAGGGCCTTCTCGGTAGTGGCACCTGCTCTGTGGAACAACAACTACCAGACTTTTAGAAGACATTTGAAGGCAGCTCTGTTTAGGGAAGCTTTTAATGTTTGACAGACAATTGTATTTTAATATTTTGTTGGAAGCTGCCCAGAGTGGCTGGGGAAACCCAGCCAGATGGGCGGGATATAAATAATAAATTATTATTATAAATTATTATTACTTGCTTGCTTTTTTGTTCACATGTTCTTATCTACTATTTATATCAGTTCCTCACAAACACTCATTCACATGTTAGAAATAGGTTTGCAGGCAATGGACACTAAGTAGAAGGAAGCACCGAGCTGAGATTCATGATTTGAGGTTTCTTGAGTCTTTCTTCAATAAGCCAGAGTGGGAGAAAAAGGAGTCATCTCCCCTCCACTATTGTACTAACCAGAGAACGAATGTCCACTAATTAGCTTTAAAGTAGTTACTTTTTCCTTTTCGATCTTGATGTCATTGGTTCCAGATAAAACTCAGTGGGACGCTACTTGAACATTAGCAAGCTCTTCAGATGCTACTAACCAGATATTGCCAACCTGGTGCCTTCCAGCTCTTTTCATCTCCAACTCCTGTCAGCATGGCCAAAGGTCAAGGATGATGGGAGTTCCATTCCAGAACATCTGGAGGACACCGGGTTGCCGAAGACAGCTACCAACACTGCCCAGTGTTTGTAAAATGACATCCAATGCCAGTTATACTTGGAGCACGCCCACTTAAGCCCATGGATAATAATTTAATGATAATTTATTATTTGTACCCCGCCCATCTGACTGGGTTTCCCCAGCCACTCTGGGTGGATTCCAACAAAGGTTAAAAATACATTAAAATACATGGACTTAAGTAATTGATTTCAGTGGGTCTAACCCTGACTTAGTTGGTTATTAGCCGCTATCAAGAATTTTAAAAAGAAAGGTACAATTGAAATTGAGGTCAGTTTCAAAACTATGTAACTTTATATTTTTATGACTCATGGTTTTCAAAAGCAGAATTGCAAACATCTTGAGCTGTATTCAACTAAACAATTGCATAAGTGGAATGGCTTCTCCTTGCTCAGTGGGACTTCTCTCTCTCTCCTTCTGGTGCACATGCCCTGTACCACCCCCAATTCTGCTCTGGAGGGTTGGGAAAAACACCAGAGTTTTTTTGGGGGGGGGCAATGTGGGGTGGGAGGATGGAGGAAAGAGCTATTTAGTACTACTTTGAATGCAACTCCTTGCCCAGGACCAGAGCAGGACAGCAAATTATTGGGCGGTCTCCCTGAACCCTATTCATGGACACAGCTAGGAAAGCCTAGCGCCTACCACACTCCTTGGTTTTCCAGTCCTGCACAAGCCACGTCACTTGCTCACAAAACTGACCACAAGAGACACTGAAGGAGCTCCTCACCTAGGACACTATTTCCTCTAGGCCCAACCATGTCAGTCAAGCTGCTCTCAGACGACACACATCCCTTCCTCAGCTGCAAAGCTGCAGCGTTTCGTTAGGTGACTGAAAAGCACAGGCCATTGATGTGAGCTTAGGAAAGGCACAGGTGCTGGAGTGCTGCTGATTCCTGATCTGTAGGAGTCAGGGCCAACCTAAGACATTTTGGTGTTTGAGGTGAAGGACAAGGATGACACCCTTCCATTCCACATGCAGAAGCCGACCAGGTTGACTGCTGAATCTTGCAAGGAAGTACCGTGTCTCCTCTAACACCAGCAGGCACCAAGATGGCTGTAGGGTGTAGGGTGGGCTGGATGATACAGCTAGCTCTATTCTCCAACACCTCACAATCAGTTTGTGCCTCTCAGCATCTGTTGCCTAAGACGGCAGACTCACTTCGCCCAACAATAGTGCTGGCCCTGGTAGAATCCCAGAGATGCCAAAGAAAAGTAGTTACGTCTGTGAGCTTCTCCTTCCTCCCGCTTGCTATTCTATGTGTCTTCCTGCATTTGATATGGCTACGTGCAACTTATTGGCCTGACTCTGAATGCTTTGCTCCCTGAAGCTTCCTATCTTGCATGCATGCTCTTGGGACCCAGATAGAACTATACAGTGGTACCTTAGGTTAAGTACTTAATTCGTTCCGGAGGTCCGTACTTAACCTGAAACTGTTCTTAACCTGAAGCACCACTTTCGCTAGTGGGGCCTCCTGCTGCTGCTGCGCCGTCGGAACACGATTTCTGCTCTCATCCTGAAGCAAAGTTCTTAACCTGAAGCACTATTTCTGGGTTAGCGGAGTCTGTAACCTGAAGCGTATGTAACCTGAAGCGTATGTAACCTGAAGCGTATGTAACCCGAGGTACCACTGTACTTGTAATGGCCATTCATTGTTCCCCATGAAAACAGAGGAGGGGAAAGAAGAGGGCAGGTCTAAGAAGGGTACCCCAACCTAGTCATTTATGTGCACCAGTGTAGAAAGAAAGCCAGAATCCTACTTTCAGTATTAGGTGACTGAGATGGAATTATTATCACAGGAACACAGAAAACTGCCCGGCACTGACTCTAGCTCTGTTTTGGCAGCTGTCTTCCAGGGTTTCAAACAGGGGTGTCTCCCCAACTAGGAGATGCCAGGGACTGAACATGGGGGTGTACTGCATGCAAAACAGATGTTCTAAGCCTGAGCCCTTCTCCCAAGTTTCCTTGTGTTGCCACATTAAATATGTGGGTCAACCTTCACCTGTTCTTGTTCTTGTTCTTCTTCTTCTTCTTCTTCTTCTTCTTCTTCTTCTTCTTCTTCTTCTTCTTCTTCTTCTTCTTCTTCTGCAGTTGGTAAGTGCAACTTGTTAAAGTTTGCTCTGCAAAACTCAAAATGCCAACATGTCCAGGCCAGAATCTAAGTTGTGTGCGCGCGGGGGGGGGGGGGGATTCTTGCCCGATTTCCTTTTTGTCAGTCCCATGTTAATATTTTTAGATACAATACGCTATATTGCTAATCCAATAAAATATGTTATGGCATCAAAGGGGTGTGTGTGTGTGTGTTATTTTTACTATTCACTCCTTGGAATTTTTCAGGACCTAGCATCCAATTATTTGATGGGGTGGAGTGGGGAGGGAGAATCTTCCGTCTCTTGAGCATATAGACCAAGTTGTGATTAAATTAAAACTGAATATAGAGTAGGTTTATACTGTGGGGTAGCTTTTGTGCATGCAAAGCACTTCTGGTAGGAAAAAAGGCAGAGCTATCTGCATATGCATACAGAATCTCTTGGTACAGCTCAATTAGTCTAAATTAGATGACTCATTTATTGGCATCTAATGAGTCATGTACCGTAGTGTGTACTAGTGGGTATTTACAAATACAGCTATCATGCCATGAGCCCCATCAGAGAGTAGCTGTCCAGGTGTTTTAATTCCAGCCTGGTTTCCACTGACAAAGGAGCATGGAGTGGGGGATGCTCCAAACAGGTCATTTTTGCACTGGTGGGAAAAAGAATGAATAATGGGGTGGTAGTAGTGGAGCTGGTGGGGGAAAGCACATACCCAGAATGGAATAGGTAAAGATTAGCATTTACTCTGTGTAGCAATCAGTCCAGATTGTGGAAATAATGGTGTACCTGTCAATCAGATGTCTCTGCTGAACAACTGTATGCGTCAACATCATAGCATTGTCATGTGGAACTTTTCAGAACATTGTGGGGTTTTTTTTTAAAAAAGGGGAAAAGAAACAATTGCTTAAAAGTGTGCCTCTTTCCCCTTTTTTATTATGTCTCTCCACTTAGAATGAAAATACAAAGGTGGCTTTTCTTTTCTTTTCTATTAAGAGTCAGGATGCGGTGAGAGATAGAAAGTAGAATGCTACAGAATCAGGGCCAGATTTAGGTTTGATGAGGCCCTAAGCTACTGAAGGTAATGGGGCGCTTTAAATGTACAGCTGTCCTTTGTCAACAACAAATTGTCACTTTTTTGTGTTGAATATATCCTATATGGTAATTTATGGACCTAATGGGTCCATACACAACACAAAACACTGTTGCTGCATGTAGGTTTTATTTTATTTGTTTTTTATCTTATATTTTGGAAAAAAAATGATATATATCCAGGGTTTTTTTACCCCTTAAATTTTTTTGGGGGGCCCCAAGAGAGTGGGGCCCTAAGCTTTAGCTTCTTTAGCTTATATGTAAATCCGGCACTGTACAGAATACTAGAGAATTGGAGAGACTGAACAACGCAAAATGGCTGACAGATTATCCGCTGATTGTAAACATCAGAAGAAGAAATGAACCATCAATGGCGGTTGTAGCAGTGGCCACAGGCATTTATTCACCTGAGGCAAAAACTTTTTTTAAAAAAAAAGTATGTACAGGTGCTTCCTACATACCCCATTTCCTAACCATAATTAGGAGGCCACAGGACCCTATATGCTCTTGGGTTCTGCCCTCCTCTGTAGTGATAGATCATCTCTTTTGCATGCAGAAGGGCTCAGGTTCAATCCCTGGCCATTTCCAAAGTTCCCTGGGAAGGTGGATTGGTTGTTAAACCACTCTGGGAATTGTACCTCCCTGAGGAAGTCTCCTAACCACTCTCCGCACCCTTAACAAACTGAAGCTCCCAGGACTCTTTGAGGAAAGCACAACTGTTTAAAGTGCTGAAAATAGTGCTTAAAATGTATAGTACAGATGGAGCAAAACATTTTGGGGAAGGGGGGCAGAAGAGATGAATACTCTAGCTCCACCCCTACCACCCTCCAACCCATGTAAACAATCTTCAGAAGCAGGGAGCCCTCTGTACATGTGGAGAGGAAAACCGGGATTCCGAAATGCATTGGGAGCCTCCACAATTACAACAATTGGAGTTCTTTTTTTATTTTGTTTTGCTCCTTTCTTAAAAAAAATAGCAATGAAGTAATATTTCCTTCTACTATATATTGGAGGTAGAATTAAATATAATCATTTTTAAAAGGCATTTTTAGTGTGGTCAGGACCTATTTTTGAATAGTTTTAACTGCACATGTTTTTAGCTTCCAGATAGCGCATTGAATGCCTTTTCTGAAGGGAGAAAGCAGGATTTGTATTTGAGACTGGGATTTATCCAGAGAGCACAGAATCACCTCTTTGTTTCGCCCACAACACTGTCAAGTGACTTAAAGCCAGGCTGCCTGAATCCCCTCTCTTGTGCCCATTAGATCCTTACCAAAGACCAAGGAGAAAACTCTGCAAACAATATGGCTTGCTATTCTCCAGTGTTAATTTCCACACACCAGTTAATTAACCCGCAGAAGCCATTTTATGACAAGCCATCTTCATGCATAGACTAACTGGGGCTACCATACTTTTATTGATGAGAACAAATTCAAATGTATGCTTATTTTTAGTGTATGAGCGAGCAGGTGATTAGAAGTGAAAGTTATAATGAATTTTTTATCTAGCCATCATAAAATATTTATTTAATAAAATGTGGTCATCTGCAATTAAATATTTTTCCCCCTCTGGTCTCTCTCCCCTCTCTCTACATATTTGGAATCTGCTGATACTTACTGGAAGCTGTTTGGGATTGGAAAACTCAGCACTATTGTATTGTGATCAATAATTAAATTTAGTGCTGACATGCATCTCGTTTATGCAGCAATCTCTGACAATCCCATCTTGCAAAATTAATCCTTTCCAATTTATTTAATAGAAGACCCAAACAATAAAATAATTTCAATGAGTACCAATGCTGGATTATTTTTTTGGTCAATATTACTTTATTATGAATTGGGTGCACATACTCATTAGTAAATTAGCTGTCAGATCTGAAAACAGCTTCTTCTTTTTAGTTTAAAGGTAATTATTGGTACTGAAGACAAGGAGGCACTTAACCTTGCTGTGCAGTTGTCCTTACCACAGTGGGGTTTTTTTATTTAAAAAAAATCAAGCTATATCTAGCAGATAGATTCTAGCCCATCAAAACACCAGAGGAAATATAATTAGTGATATTAAATGTATAGAGTGTTAACCGTTACAAAGCCATGTTTACCTAAATGCATCTAAAGAGACAAGCTAATAATCAGACTTGTCATCATCTTAGGAATTATTTATGTGTCCACAGTTTCTTTTCAAGGCTATATTTAAACGTTTAAAATTTGATACCCATCTGCAAGATCTTTTTTTTTAAAAAACACACCATATTAAATGTGTAAATATGTACCCTACAAAGTTTTGTTTCCACTTAGGAAATCTCTTTTAAAAAGAAATTCCTCTGACTCTTTCTTTATGTCTTTAATTCCGTGCTTAGCAACTATTTCATTCTGAATAACTGAGCATGTATTTGCCACAAAACACAAACCCCTCGAGTATCCACAGCAGCTGAGAATCAGTATTATGGTAGGATATCAGTACTATGTTTGTGGTTATTCCAGGTCCTAAAATGGACCTTGGGTGAACCTCTTTTTTAAAAAATAGACATCACTGGGCCTGTAGATAACAAACCGGTATCATCAGTGGTAGTGACCCTGTCATGGGGCAGCATGGCCAGAGGCAAGCAGGGTGTGGCCCCAACAGGCCAGTGGTTAGGTTTTGCAGTAGGCAGGTAAGTTTCCAAATGTGTGGTCAGGTTCCAGAGCAAGTGAGCAGGAGAAGGGCTCAGCTGAGCCTATTTCCTCTCAGACAAGGTGCTCAGACTAAGGAGCCAGGAGTCAAAGAAATTCTATAAGGCTGTCAAGATCCATATTGGCTCTCCACGAGAACCTGTTTTTTCTCTCTGTACTGACTGGCTGCAGTTTCCTTTCTTGCCGCTGTTTGGTTGTGTGTGTTGGTGTGTGTGTGTAGGGGAGGGTTCCTCTAGAGCAGGGGTAGGCAACCTAAGGCCCAGGGGCCGGATGTGGCCCAATTGCCTTCTCAATCCAGCCGGCAGATGGTCCTGGAATCAGCGTGTTTTTACCTGAGTAGAATGTGTCCTTTTATTTAAAATGCATCTCTGGGTTATTTGTGGGGCATAGGAATTTGTTCAATCCACACCCCCCCCCATATGGTCTGAGGGATGGTGGACCGGCCCACGGCTGAAAAAGGTTGCTAACCCCTGTTTGGGTGAGTCTGTAAGCTCCCTGTAAGCTGCCCCATTGGTTCTGAGAATATGATACCTGGGACCTGCCTGCTGGCAGAATCCTGGGCCTGAGCCCATAGGTACTTCATCATGTCAGCTCATGAGCTGAAGGTGCTTGCTGTGATGGTAAGCAGCAGGTGTTACAACCATACTGGATCTCCAAAGAGAGGCCCTACACCACCAAGGGGACTTCTGCCATAGCTCATAGAAGTCATATTGTGTTCTCTCTCTCTCTCTCTCTCTCTCTCTCTCTCTCTCTCACACACACACACACACACACACACACAAACTCCCCTCTGCTGGAGGAAAATATGAAGCTGCCTCACACTGAATCAGACCATTGGTCCATCTAGGTCAGTACTGTCCACACGAGGGCTGGGGAAACCTGAACCTCCAGAGGTTGTTGGACTACAATTCCCATCAGCCCAGCAGGGGCTGTCAACGTGAATAAAATATGGGGGGCACGTATGCCCCAGCCTGCATAATCAATCACGTCTTGTGATATGCACACCATTTGAATGACAATGACCATCAACTTAGGGGGGGGGTGTGATCTCCAGCCCCACCCCCAAGTGAGGGGGCCGGAAAGGAAAATGCAGGTGTGGCTGTCTCCAACAGAAGCCCTTGCAAGGAAAAAATTAACATACAGACAAATTGGAGTACATATAGAGACTGGCTAACTGTCACCAGGGAGGAATATAAACTGAAAGAGTATGAAGAGATAAAGGATCAGGTGACAGATTGGTTAAGTTATCATCAGTTGAATGCAACATTTAAGCTAGATAAAAAACATGGATTTGCGGAACAAAACTCGCAATTTGAAAGGGAACTTTTAGGATCCAGGGCTAAAATATTATCTAAAATGTGTTATTACTCGAGTGGGATACAAAGGATGAAATGGTGAAATCATTGATGATAAGGTGTGTTAGAGATGTGGGATAGAATATTGATTTTGCTATATGGGAACAATTGTGGAAATAAATATAAGGTTTACAGCGTGCTACATGTGAAGGAAAAGTTTCGTGAAGATGATGCACAGGTGGCATTTGATGCCAAATAGACTAGCAGGTGGGGGACGCGGGTGGCGCTGTGGGTAAAACCTCAGCGCCTAGGACTTGCCGATCGAAAGGTCGGTGGTTCGAATCCCCGCGGCGGGGTGCGCTCCCGTTGTTCGGTCCCAGCGCCTGCCAACCTAGCAGTTCAAAAGCACTCCCGGGTGCAAGTAGATAAATAGGGACCGCTTACTAGCGGGAAGGTAAACGGCGTTTCCGTGTGCGGCTCTGGCTCGCCAGAGCAGCAATGTCACGCTGGCCACGTGACCCGGAAGTGTCTCCGGACAGCGCTGGCCCCCGGCCTCTTGAGTGAGATGGGCGCACAACCCCAGAGTCTGGCAAGACTGGCCCGTAAGGGCAGGGGTACCTTTACCTTTACCTTTAGACTAGCAAAAATGTCAAAATCAACTGCTGGAAATGCAAGGTAGCAAAGGGAACTTTTCACCACATGTGGTGGTCGTGCAGCATAATTGAAAATTATTGGGAAATGATCCATAACGAACTTTAAAAAAACTGTTTTAAAAATCCTTTTCTAAAAATCCAGTAGCATTTTTGCTGGGACTAATAACAACAGAAGTTACTAAAAAAGAGAGAAATTTGTTCCTATCTGCAACAACTGCCACACGTGTGTTATTAGCGCAAAAATGGAAAACAAATAAGGTACCAACAAAGGAAGAATGACATATTAAACTGTTAGAATATGTGGAACTAACAGGGATGACCACTAGAATAAGAAATCAAAATGATAAAAGATATAAGGAGGACTGAATATTCTTTATTGAATATATGAAAAAGTATTATAAGCAGAGAATTAACCTAGCAGGATGGTTAGACTCTCAGCAGTGTAAGAGATAACTAGAGTTCATATAAGGATTTACGATAGATGGGGTGATCCAAGAAAATGGGGGGGGGGGAGATTAAAAGAACCATCGAAGGAGAGGATGGGAAGTCAGTCACAGCTTTTTTTTTGGTTTTCTATTCTTTTAAGCTATTTCAAAATTTTATTTGATATTATTTCAGAGACCTTTTCCTTATTTTTGTACTATTTCTGTTTATGCTTTGCCAATAATGACATGTATCAGAAACACACACAAACACATGGGACAAAGGGACCTCAACCCCTAGGAGCTGGCTCCTATGTACCCAGGTGAGGGATGGTGAGAGATTGAGAGATAGAGTACAGTAACATCTGGAAGACCACACATTACCCATCTCTGGTCTTTACTAGCTGGCAGTGGCTCTCCAGGAGGGGTCTCCCTCAACCCCACCTGGACAGATTGAACCTGTGCACTTCTTTATGCAAAGCAGATGCAAAGGGGTGTTGCTTGCCCCACAATCTGATGACTCCGTCCTTCAAAGTACTCATGAAAGAACTTCATTTATCAGGGGATCAATTCTTACTTTGTGGACGAGCCATCTACCAATAATTCCAAAAACAAAAAACACTTTTGCCATTGACCATAACTGTCCATTAAATAGTCCCCCCAAGAGGAAAAAATGTTTACAGGGTTTTGCTGTAATTAATTTCCATAATTTTCCAATCCAAACTTTGGTTTTCAAAATGTTTTGTTTGTGTGTGTATACAGCATAAACAGGATGTGTGGAATAACAAATGCTAAGGAAGAGGGCATGCAGTCAGTACTGTCAAATGCTGCATGAACAACAGGGGATTGCCTTTTAAGAGTAACACAGAAATAGAAATACTTTACTGTCACTATACCACTTGTTTACAGTAAGATTAAATGAGCCCCCCCCCCCAATCTCTCAGGGTATACAAAAGGTAGAATGGTGGCAACAAACATATTTGCCCTATACATCTGGACCTTCCCTTTCCCCTGCATGGCTCCCTGGTAGATATCGGTGCATTTGATGTACCTAATTGATCACATTTGTGGAGATGAGGGATGCTGGTGTCCAAAGAGACAGTAATGATTATCTCTTCAGAGGAAGAGAGGCAAGGATCTCTTTCTTGCATCTCATTCTTTTGTTTTGACGTCTTTACTTGGACTGGTTTGTATTCAGGATTGGAACCTACGTCTTTCGATGTCTTTATTTAGACAAGTTTGTTCCTCAATATGATGTCTAATGTAATGCTAGCATAACTGTATCAAGTGTGAAAGACATTGCTGGATGTATTTTGATGGCACGGTGTCATCAATAATCAGTGGCCTATGAAAACTCAGTGTCATATTTACTTATGGATGGAAATGCATAGTAAAGCATTTAGCATGTCACTCACAAAGTAATATTTACTGTGTTTTTTAATAGTCGACACCCCGACATATTTATAATTCAAAGTGACAGGAGCCAGAGACATGCTTCAACATGGAAATTAAGCTACTTAAATCATGCATGATTGAATGAAAAATTGAAAATCCACCTTAGGTTTACTGTTTAATCAGCCCTCCTACTCATCTGCAGAAACACTCTGGAAGTTAAATACTTACTTATAAATGGCATGTTATCTTGCATTCAGCCAACTGATTTAAGAGCAAAATAATATTTAAATACTTTATTTGCTTCATAGCTTATGGCACACCTATTTACCAAAGCACTCTAGAAGGCTGCATAAAACAGAAAGAATTCAGAGCAAATAAACTGAAAGAATCAGGACAATAATGAAAACCAAACATAGTAAAAGGGGAGGAGAGGGAGAGATTAATAGCTGCTGGCAAGAAATGAGTAACATTTTTTATACAGATGTTTAAAAGATGTTCACATTAGGTTGTGTATGACTAAGCTATACTCAAAGCCAACCCACTGAAATTAACAGACTTCACTTAGCCATGCCCTTGGATTTCATTAATATGACTTAAGCTAGATACAAACTGTTATTGCGACTCAGTACATGGTCTTTGCCATCAAGAGGAAACATTTGCTAGAATCGCATCTGCAGATATTAATGGAGGATTAATGGGTGGGTGTGTGGGTGTTATGGGTAGAGATGTTGGAGAATACCGATGAAAATGGGAATGGGAATTGCTGGTGTTTGCTTATTCATCTGATGTCTAGAACAGAAATCAATCCAGAAAATATAATTGGTATTCACTGTTATTGTTTATGATGCTTTCAGTATGCAAACAATTGATAACTGATTACATTTGCATTGCAGTTCATTTGCACTGAAATGAAAGGGCTGGAATAAGGTAACTATGCAACCTGCCCGGGTGCTCAGATCCTCAGGTGAGCACTTCCTCTCAGTCCATCAACATCAGGAGCACAGAGTCTTTTCTGTTGCTGCTCCCACATTGCGGAATTCCCTCACTGAAGAGATTGGATTGGCTCCCTCTTTGTTATGTTTCCTCCAGTGGGCTAAGACCTTCTTGCTCAGTCAGACATTTGGAAACTGAGGTACGGACAGTGTTGGTCACTGGGCAGCCACCAAGGCAAATTGTATTGTAGGGACACTGTGGGGTGTGCCCTGGGGAGAATCTAAGGATCAGATAGAGAGACCCGGATGGCCACATTAGGCCCTGGGTGGGCCTGGGGCTCCATAGTCCCATTCTAATCTTTCACATGATATGAGAGAGAGAGAGAGAGAGAGAGAGAGAGAGAGAGAGAGAGAGAGAGAGAAGTTGCATAGATAACCTCTGAAGCAGATGCTCTACAGATGTTACAAAACTACAACTCCCATCATCCCTTGCAACTGGCCAGGCTTGGTAGCAATAACTGGAGAGCCAAAGGTTCCCCAATCCAGCTTATGATCATATCATATTCTTCATGGACGAGCTCTTACTGAAGCAATCTAAGTTCTATTGGGGGTCCCAAGTTCCAACCTGAAACTCAGACCACGGTTTCTCATTGGGAAGTATGCCTCCCTTATGGTCTCGAAATCTCAGCTTGGAAGGACTGTGCAGCGACCCTCTTCTCCACAATTCCCAACAGTTGTTCAGGACCATGAGGCAGCATATCCAGTTGTTGCTTTCATTAGTCTCCAATCTGTTTTTGTTTTGCAGTTTCCTCAAACCTCCTGAATCTTTGGATCGCTTCTCTTCAAAAGCCCACATTTAGCCCTCACACCGGAAATGGGAAATGATGAATCTTAGGGCCAAGCCCTTCCTCATTTGCAATACTGAGGCTCAGCTAATCATCGGGGACACCTTAGAAAAGGATTCCCTTGTATAAGAAGCGAGAATGCTTTTACTGGAACTTGTCTTTCGGGGGAAGTTCCCCTGAGTTATCTGTCACTGCATATTTTGAGGAAGAGCATTTTAGACAAGCTATATTCTTCCCCCACTCCCCCAATATGGCGCCTGTAAGCATATGCCAGTCACACCGCGAAGTTGCCCTTTTTTATGGATCTGAGATGTCCACCAGAAGGTCATTTCAAAGAGGCTAATGAAGAGCACAACTCTGCTCCCAATAATAAAGTTAACTGGGAATAGGAGTGCACTCTGTGTAAGTAAAGGCTTCCTCCTATTGAACTGTATTATTTCCAGACAAGAATCGAATATCATTAAACAGCCCTTTGTTCCTAACTACAGTATCTTAGCAGTCAGGAAGAAGAGTAATCATAATTGCCACCTGTTTTTAAGGATTAAAAAGCTCCCTGCTTCCTCCAAGAACACCGCAAGGTTGCACACTTGTTTCTGGCAACCTGGCGTTTGAAACGCATAAGCTTTGAGGACATGCTCGGTAGGTTGTCAGATTTCCCCTTATTATTAAGAATGCACTTTCAGGTTTGCAATTGTCATGCCATGTCAGGGGCGATATCAGCTGCATATTGGATCTTTTCCATTACCTACCTAAGCTTATGGCAATCAATAAAATGAAAATGAATCTGAACTCATTAGCAGGCCGGCTGTTTGCTATTTGCAAGGAGGGCTGTGTGCAGACTTTTTCCTGAAGTATACGAAGCGTGTATTTATTATTTACAAGTTAGTGTGGCAGAGTGCATTAAAATATTGTAAAAAGCATTACAAATAGATTATGGGTGAGCAAGAGAAATGTATCTTAATTGGAAATCTGTTACTGTGCCTTGGATGTACTTTTGAAAATAGCAACACCATCTCTGCTATTCCTCAGTTTTTAAACAGAGGGGGAAATCACAGCATTTGGGAAGATCCAGGCTCCCCCCCCCCCCACTTCTCCATGAGGCTAATTTTTTTATATAAGAACAAGTCTTAATGTAGTTGGAAAAATCAAGATGTGAATGCTTGAACATGCTCCTCCAAAGGTGGGCTCTTTCGATTATTACTGGGAAAGCAATTTATTCAAGCCCAAACCCCCTTCCCACACATTGTTAACAGTGGTCTGCACTCCAACTCATTTAACAGCTTTTTAATTCAGTAGCTATTCAGTTTTAATAGAGCCATTTCTTCATCATTCTGCATTTAGTGATAAATGGTGCCAGGACACGTGATAAATTAAACCAAAAGGAAGCATGTAAAGTCATGTCAAGGCATTAACTTAAATGGAAGATTCACCTGTATGGCTTGCTCAATGGCAGCCATCCAAATGTTTGTGGGGTGGCAGGACCCTTCATGCCAAAAAAATAAGAGGAAGCAACGGCTGCTTATCCTGAGTCCCCTGGGAGCAGTTGTTTGGCCCAGTTGCCAAACTGGGTGCCTTCCTCCTGTCCCACGCAGCCATTGGGGGACAAAACCCTCCTCCTGTGGCTGCATGAGTTGGCAGGAGCCTGCCTGTTGGAATGGGCCAATGACAAGCAGGCTAGTGGGCATGGCTGCATCATTCAAAAAGGGAGCCACAATCGCCACTCCCCCTCAACAATCAGCTGCTGAGTTGGTTGATTCAAGATGCATGCCCAGTGCCAACGCCCAAACCAATTTAACATCTGTTATCAATAAAGTTGTGGCCTATTCAAACCCAAGATCTTGTCCTGTGTTCCTCTTTCTCTCTCCTGGGTGGATGGGTGGGGGTGCTGGCCTTGTGCACCCTGCACCTGGGACTGCAAAGGGAAAGCTTAAAAGACACCGATGCCTTCGAAGTTTCTTGCCACTATGCCATTTGCTGGGTGGCCAAAGGTCACAGCTGAAGCCTAAGTAGAAGCAACACGTCATCTATAAATTAGACCAGGGAGAGTGTTGTTGGTGCTGATGATGAGAGTTGAAGTCCACAAGTTCTCCCCCTCCTCATTGTAAAACCACAGAAAAATGAAGCATATCTTCTCACCCTTTCAGAGAACAGTAGTGAAAACCTTCTGCCTATCTGGCCTTTAATATTCATTCAACCGTTCTCTTATCAATACAGTTGATGTTGGCTGTGCTGTGGCTAGCCTTTGTCTTTATGTGTGTGGGTGGAATTATACTTAGATGTGTGTGGTGAAAAGAAGTAGGCTGATAGAGAGGATCTGCTCGCCACCCCCCACCTCTAGCAATGAAAGAAGCACATTCCTTCTCAAAGCTCTTTGTATTGAACACAGAAAAAATGAAATTGACTGCCCTCGCAGTGCAAGGGGCCAGACAGTATACGCCAGAGAGGCAGTGAAGGCAGCCAAACAAAACAATCCTTCTGCCATATGGAGGCTTGAAAACAAAGTATATGAAGCAAAAATTAAAATCAGTAATGTCCACAGTCAGCAATGCCTGGTGTGACAGCTAAGCTAAAGCAGTTTCTGTTTGGGCAGGTGCTTGAAAGGAACCAATGAATCCCTTCCTCCTCATTTGAGATGTGAGGAATCAATATTATACAATGATTGTGGTCTGTTTTCCTTTGTCTAAAAGATCCCTTCTTGATTAATCTTACTATGGTGACAGCAACCCCAGCCAGACCCCTCCAAGATGAGCAGAGTGAGCGATGCATTAAGTCATTTATATTCTTTGTGCTGAATTGGGTTTTCTTCTTCTTCTCCCTTCTCTCTACTTCCTCTTCTTCTCCCTTTTCCCTTCTCCCTCTTAACTCTGTCATAGTGGCATAGCCTTCTATTGACCAGACAGGAAAGCAGCCTGTTTCTGACTGTTTCCTGATTCTCCTCCCGCCCACACTTTCTATTATGTCTTGGTTTGCTTCATTGTCCAGTTAAGAACCTGGAAGTAAGGCACCTTAGATCATGTTAGGCCATTGTTCTTTCTAGCTCAGCACTGTCTACTCTAATTGATGGGATTTCAGACACAGAAGCCTTGTCCGGACCTACCTGGAGGTACCAGGATTGAACCTGGGACCTTCTGCATGCAAAACACCTGCTCTACCACTGAGTTACAGCACTTTCAAAAGTCCTCTAATGGTACAATACATCCAGATTGTCATGTTTACATGCTCTACTACTGTTACTCAAGAAGGTGGTCCTTTTTTCTTTTTTTTAACTACATCCTGTGATCTGCCTCATTTTGTCCATTTCCTGGTTGTCTCCTCTGCTTGCCTCCCAACTAAAAAATCTTGCATCTAATGAAAAATGGTGCAATTTTATACAGGCAATTTTAGTGACTGGCCTCACCTGTTGTCTCCTGCCATCGTCTCATGTATTATCAAAGCTGCTTTTCTAAAGCATATAGCAAATGTGTGCCTCTGCAGCCCTTCCACCCCTTTTACTGGATGGGTGGAATATATCTAAGCTTTCCTCAGAGCAGACTCAATGGTCCTAACTTGACTATGTTCATTAATTTCAATGGGTCTAATCTGATCATTGCATTTTTAGTTTTTAATTGTTGTAATCTGCTTTATGAGCTTATAGTGAAAGACAGGTAAGAACTCTAACAACATCAACAATGATAAAATAATAGTAATATCTTTCACTGGTGTTTTTTTCCCCAGGCAGAAGCTAAAGCCAGATACATTATGGTTATGGAACTCCCAAGCATGCAAAGTTTCTCCTCCTTATTTGAGGCAAGTTGTTTTGGGTAGGGGGATAAAATTTGATGGACATTTAGGTGCCTGGGTGCAATTGCACAAATTCAAGACTGCCAAAGCCTGAAATTCCACAAGGTGGAAATAAGTGTAGCTTGGAAGCATGTGAAGAAAATAAACCATGAGACTGCGAATGATCAAGAGGAATTGAAACCAGGGATAAAGATCTTCTGATACTGGCATAGCTTAAGAAATTCTGCTGGCAAAGAGATGCCCCAAAGTTGGCTTTCTAAGTCACCTGGTGACAGAAGTGAAGTTATCCCCGTGCCCCTAAGGCCACCTGAGCCTCAAGTGACAGCAAAGTATCCAGAAGTATGCCCAAGCTATGTACCCACTCCTTCAGGGGAAGTGTAACACCAAGAGCAGGCAACCTCCACTACATAATCAGTTTGCAGAGAAAACTTTGGTCTTTTTGTTGGGCAATACAGTGGTACCTCCGGTTACAAACTTAATTTGTTCTGGAGGTCCATTTGTAACCCGAAACCATTCTTAACATGAGGCGTGCTTTCGCTAATGGTGCCTCCTGCCGCTGGCGCGCGACTTCTACTCACATCCCGGGGCAAAGTTCACAACCGGGAGCATCTACTTCTGGGTTAGCGGAGCTCATAACCCGAAGCATTCGTAAGGAGGGTGGTACGCAACACACGATTCCACTGTATGATACAAATATTGTTAATATGAATGATATAATGCATTTTCCTTGTCCTTGGGAGTAATATATTTGTCTTGATATATTTCAGAATCACATATTAACCTGGAGGTGCAAACCACTACGCAGTTTTGCATATTCTGAGACCCTTCTTCATGTGCCTCCTCCACAAGATGTCTGGAGGGTGGCAACATGAGACTGGGCCTTTTCTGCAGTGGCTCCTCATTTGTGGGATGCTCTCCCCAGGAAGGCTTGCCTGGCACCTTCATTATACACCTTTAGGTGCCAGGCGAAAACGTTCCTCTTCAACCAGACCTTTGGCTGATTGACACCTGATGCACTTTTAAATGCGGTCTGGGAGGAGGAGATTATTGGTTTGCTGTTGTACTTATTTTCACTATGCATTTTGTGGTTTTTATATTGTAATTTTATGTTGTGAACCACTCTGAGATCTGTGGATGAAGGGCAGTATACAAATTCACACATACACAAACAGAGAGAGAGAGAGAGAGAGAGAGAGAGAGAGAGAAAGTGTGTTATTTTTTATTTATTTTAAAGTTATAAACCACACTTCTCTCAAAAAATGGATATTCCATGGGCAGTTTACAAAGAAATTTTAAACTACAGAATTAACGACTTTGTGAACCATGTCTTTATTTTGACAGTTGCACCCTACAGATTTATTTGCCCGTTTCAGCCCTTCCCTAAGCTCTGTGTTTCTGTATCCTATTCTTCATAGTTTTGTGTAAGAAAATCCTGGCTAACTTTTTTAAACTGTCCAAATCAGCGGAAGTTCATGGCCCTTCGTTCCCTCTACTTAACAGAGGCTCAGATAGCCTCCAGCACTGTTGCACTCCATCCCCCTCAGGGCTGTGTCCACCTTAATAGAGTTTCCTGTTAATCACCGGCTCCTTCCAACAAAACACAAAACTGTCCCTTACAACGAGGATCCCAGTTGGTCCGTCTCTGTTGCAGCCCTTCTTCAGACTCGCTTTGTCTAACAAGGTTACTAGAAAGCTCAGCTATTTGCTATCCTGTCTGGTGGGGAAACACAATCAGTTTGCTACTGTCACCGTTTTAATCAGTCGCTAATGTTACTCTTACTGCCTCAGAACTTGTTGCTTCCCCCCCCCCTCCCCCGCTGGACACCCAATTTGATACCTCCTAAATTGTATCTCATTATGTGACGAGTACCTGACCTTTCCCTCTTGATCTCTGTCCTGTTGCAGTTTGAACAGGCACAGCTGCATTTTCAAATCTGACGGGGGTGGGGTGGGGGACGACGTCGCAGTGTGCCACCTTCACCACACAACAATCTGCATAAAATGACTTTCATCCTGGTCAGCATGCAACCCTAATCCCACTGAGGCTGCGTCTCCTTAATATCTTTCCCTGTGATCAAGTCCCGGTCCGGAAAATAGCAGAGCAGATGTGTTTAGGAAGCTCAGGGCGACTTTCATTTATTTCCGTGGGGTTAGAATTGCACCCTCAGGCTCTCAGTTTGTCCTAAGCCACACTTGACTTCTAGCACTTTTCACCTTTCTATTGACTTCTTCCTCCCTCCATTCCATTTCCACATCAGAGAAAGCAAAAAAAAGAGCATCTTCCATTCTGTTCATTCCTTCAATCAGGCCATTAGAACACAAGGGGGGGGGGAACGCTCTAGCCTAAACCCTGATGCTTACGGCATCATTCTACCTGCCTTTGCTTTCTGTTATGCACCCCCACAAGTGACCTCTGTCTAAAGTATCCAAGCCAGTTCTCTAGCCACCTTAGTGGCATTCTTCCTGACCTTTCCGAGTTTGATCAGAGTCTGTAGCTCTGCTGGTATTACAGAGAAGGGGGGAAAGTTTCTCTCCCCACCCCCCAACCCACTTAGCCCCGTATCAAAAGTATGCCAAAGTTGCAATGAATTTTGTCTACAAATTTCTCCTACAGAAACTTTTTATTACTTCTGCAAGAGAAAGAACTGCACAAACTTTCCCCCTTGATACAGCATCATCATTCTGGTGCCTCAACTTAGAAATTTATATATATATATATTTCTTGGTCATTATAACCACTGCTTGTACACTTATTCGATCAAATGAGAATTACTAGAAAGACTCGATTTAAATTGTGTACGTGATTTCAGTCAACTTTCCCCCCTGGTCTCCACACCCTCATTGTTCACAAAGGTAGGATCTGAAGGCACAGAGGCCTTCACCCTGCTGCAGCTAAGCAGGTCTGGATCGGGTCACTGCCTAGATGGCACCAAATGTATGTTGCCTTGGGTTCAGCAAAAGAAGAAAAGTGGGATATAGATAGAGGTGGGGTTTTTTGGGGAGCACACAGTTTACTACTTCTATAATGACGAATATTGTCATGTCTTAAACATGGGCCCATCAAGCCCAGTCTAGCCTGACTGGCAAGAGCTCTCCATCACCTCCTATCTCAGTGGTGGGATATCTATGGCCCCCTACATGTTGCTGAACTCCATCACCCCAGGCAATGGTCATGCTGGCTGGGGATTATGGGAGCTGTACAACAAAATCGGGGGGGGGGGCATTCATTTCCCCATCCCTGTCCTTCTAATCAGAAATGCCAGGAATTGAACCTGTGACTTTCTGCATGCTAAAGAGTGCACCCTCCACTCTTTATTTCTGTATCCATAGCAGGAATCTCCTATGTGCCTTGTAGCTGCCTCAGAGTCACTTTGAGCAGTGTTTTGAAGGTTTTGTATATCAAGGTTTTGAATATACCATACATAACAGAATGGGGTATGTGTGTGTAGAAGAAGAGTTTGGATTTGATATCCCGCTTTATCACTACCTGAAGGAGTCTCAAAGCGGCTAACATTCTCCTTTCCCTTCTTTCCCCACAACAAACACTCTGTGGGCTGAGTTGGGCTGAGAGACTTCAGAGAAGTGTGACTGGCCCAAGGTCACCCAGCAGCTGCATGTGGAAGAGTGGAGACGTGAACCCGGTTCCCCAGATTACGAATCTACCACTCTTAACCACTACACCACACTGGCTTTTGATAAAGGACAAGATAATACAGATGCAAATCTAGAACCTTCCATGCAGGTTGATATCCATAGCAGATGGAGTTTTTGAGAACATTTGGATGGCGATGTTGGTGTTTGAAGATAACCTTGTAATTACAAAATTAAAAAATTCCTTCCAGTAGCACCTTAGAGACCAACTAAGTTTATTATTGGTACGAGCTTTCATGTGCATGCACACTTCAGATAATGAGAGAGCGATCTTTGTATGTGAGGGCTGCATCGCTGGATTCCAGCTCCTTTCCCCCGCCTTTAAAAAGAGTCAAAACAAGAACTTTCTTTTCTGCATCTACAGAATTACAATTCATGTTCCAATAGGAATAACACAGAACCATTTTTTCTATTGTTGAAACAGCTGTTTTTAACTTCTCTGTCTACCTCAGTGATTTCAAGTGCTTTAATCAGCCATTTTTAAAAAACTGTAGGGATCCAGTTGTCAGCTTCCAGTGCCAAGTCTAGATGATTTTAGCAACAGCAAATGAATTTAAAGAGAGCTGACAAAAAATAGAAAAATGACAATTGTCCTCAGTGTGACTTAGCAAGGCAGACACACAGCAGTTGGTTCAGTCTCTGAACTACACCCAACAGTTGACTATTAAGTGTAGTTCCATCCAAGATAAATAAAACAAGCATGGCTTACCAAGCACTTTCAACACCAAAACCTCTTTGTGTGGGACCTTTTATTTAGTTTAACTAGATTCAGATATCGCCAACCATCTCACGCTGTGATTCCCATAAACTATAGCTAGCTGAGGTCAGTGTTATTAAATTGTGTTGTATTGGTCCAAATATTGGTGGGGATAACCCTTAAATACATTTCCTATAATACTATCTAGGGCTCTTTCTTGAGTTGGAGTATAGTTCTCTCTCTTCCCCTCCCCTCTTTTCCATAAATCATCACAAATCAGTCAGGTTTCCCATACTGTCAATCAACACAAGTGTCTGCTAACCTTCTAAAGCAGGCCACATTCTCTTCTGGGAGCCACATGCCAGGGGGTAGGTAGGGCCAGAGGCAACAGAGTGTGGAGGAACAAATATAAACTTAACCTTTGCACAGCAGGCTAGTTTATTTACACACACACTCATACACCTGCTCTGCATTCTCTATCCAGCCAAGGAAGAAGCGTCATCATAGTCTGAGGACACTTCCAGGCAAAAATATCTGGGGTGCAAATCAGGGCCAGCGAGGGGTGTAGCCTAGGGAGAGTTCCAACAGTCAGAAAGGAAGGTCTGGAGGGCTGTATTTGAGTCCCAGGCCTGAGGTTCTCAACCCCTGCTCTAGAGTTATGTAAAATTCATTGCACACACTTTGGAAACTGGTTGTTCCCTGCCACAACATGGCTGCCTTTCTAAAGGAAGTATGCCTTGTTAATGCTTTTTAATGGAATACGGTGGAAAATTTTGTGTTTTGAGAATTTTTTTTTACTAGAATTGTAGGTTTGGGTTTTTCTAAGTCAAATGAAGAATTGTCAAGCAGACTTAGATGCATTAAAAAGTAGCTTTTAGTTGAGGTGGTTTCAAAAAGGGGCTGCCAATTTTGAATGCTGTGCACAGCTTAAATATTCTTCCTCTTTCCTTTGACCATCTGTTCTAATGGTGAGCGATTCCACCCATGTTTTAAAATGCTGTTAGCGTTATCATTAGTTGAAGTGGCTTCCGAAGGCAACGACAAAGCATTACTGTGGTGTAAGTCTGCCCCGAAACCTAAAGCACTTTCTGAGCACTATTTTCATATTGTTGTCATCCCATGCAAGAGCCTGGTGTTTTATTTCTTAAATGTATTTTCTACTTCCTCAGCACTTTCACAAATGATCCTACAGCAAAAGGGGAATATGTTGAGCAAGATCTTCTTTTTAAAAAATAAAAGATTTTTTATAAACTTTTTTATCCTTTTAAGGCAGATTTTCTACTTTCTAAATGATTGTTGAATGTAAAGACCCATCACTTAAAATGACATGCAGCGAATATATTCTTTCAACATTTTCTTCGACATCAATTTTTCATAAGTAGGGTCCGGAGCATTAAAAGTTGGACAGAGAAACTCCAGTCAAGTGACTGCATGGAAATTTTTGTGGAGCAGGATTCCCTCTAAAATAAGACATTGATATTCAAACTATTCTTTGTTCATTTGACTAATGAGCCTTTTGTTAGCTTCATGTGCTAAAGACAGTGGCTCTTCAACTGCTTATTAAAAAGGTCTGTCTGGCTGACTGACTTATGCATTAATGATTGAAAGTCTTCTTTAAAGAGACATGGCTATGAAGAAGTGACTAGACATCAGATCCTTATTCTGGTGTTAAAGCATCTTTTTTTTAAGGTATTCAGGTGGCGTGGAGATGGCGATGGTCTTTAAAAAAACACAAATCTAACATCTGCAAGGCTGAATTTATTTCTAGCTGTCACAATTTTTCCCCTAAAGATTTTTCCCCAAAGGAGAGCACAGCAGAGGCTGGGGTTGAAATGTATCAATAGGCACAGTGTAGTAAAATACATATACCTCACTGCTCTCTGTAGCCTTTGGAAAGGGTCAAAAACAGAACTTTCTTTCCTTTATGCAAACATGCAAGAATTATTTCCCATGCAGTTTTATCATCTATCACTAATTTGCTGCAAAGTTTCGCAAAACCATTTTAGCTTGTTCCATATATATACACACACTCTGTACACAAAAGAGGGATTCTGTAATTGTATGACACAGCAAATCAGTGTGCTTTATTGGATATAACTTAATTTAGTTCTGGTTATTAGGTCCTTTAATGTCAAGACAAGCTTTATTTAGGAACCTCTGATAAAAGGATAACATGCATTAAATTGTTAAATCATGTGAATACACCCTTAATGGCACAAATAGTGATTTATTATTATAATCATTATCAGTTTCTTTAGTGTTGTTATGTGAAAAATCTCTACAATTACACATTCTGCTCATATAAACATTGGGAAATCTAGAGGAATTAGGCACTCTGAAACATAGGAAACTGCCTTATACTGATAATGATATGGAGTCAGAATATTGGCCCATCTAACTCAGTATTAGGGACGCAGGTGGCGCTGTGGGTTAAACCACAGAGCCTAGGACTTGCTGATCAGAAGCTTGGCGGTTCAAATCCCCGCAACAAGGTGAGCTCCCATTGCTCGGTCCCTGCTCCTGCCAACCTAGCAGTTCGAAAGCACGAAGTGCAAGTAGATAAATAGGTACCGCTCTGGCGGGAAGGTAAACAGCGTTTCTGTGCACTGCTCTGGTTCGCTAGAAGCGGCTTACTCATGCTGGCCACATGACCCGGAAGCTGTACACCGGCTCCCTCAGCCAATAAAGCGAGATGAGCGCCGCAACCCCAGAGTCGGTCACGACTGGACCTAATGGTCAGGGGTCCCTTTACCTTAACTCAGTATTAACTACAATGACTGGCAGCAGCAGCAGCTGTCCAGGATTTCAGGCAAGAGTCCTGCCAAGCCCTACCTGGAGAAGCCCTATCTATCCACCACTACCCTTCCCCTATAAAGTTATTTCTGTCAACTGAAATCTGCATATTTCCAAACTATTGTTTCTATAGATCTTCCTTCTTTGATAGTTCAATGCTCACCGTATGCTGCACCTACCAAGGATCAATTTCTGTCAGTTGCCTCCCCATATCAAAGTCCTTTCACTAACTGAGACAATACTGAAATGGAGAGACAACTTCTGTCTTCCTTGGAATTCCCCTGTTTTTCTTTTCGCAAATTTCTATCCTGCTGGTCTAGCAGGAAACTCAGGGCACTGTCTTCAGGGAGGTTAAGATAGAGAGCCTGTGGCTGGCACAAGCTCACTCATTGAGATTCAAGGCTGAATAAGAAACACTTGTTTGGATATAGGCCAGGGTCTGATAGTGACTGTCTTCATGCGGTGATGAAGCATCTCCCCTCCTCCATTCAACAGCTGAGGCAATATACTCTGCACAGAAACCCATATGTGTAAAACCTGATTCCAAGGTCTGCTCCCATCAGTTTAATGTAAAAGAATTGTGCATAGGGTTCTCGGTGGAGCACCTGTATCCTTTTATGTGTGTAATGAAGAAGAGCTTGCACCCCTTTCCCTGTGGATACCATAATAAATATCTGAACTGGGCCCACTGCTCACAAAAACACATTGTGCCATATGGATCAAATAGATCCTGGCTACAGCCTGAGTCTATTCAGCTTCTCCTAAATATAATTCTCCTAAGTGTATAACAGGAGGCAGCTGGGCTGCGCTGCTGTCCCCACAAGACATCATGGGTGGCAGTGGTACCATTCTCTGGAGAGCAGCACATGTGCAGGCTTCCACATGGTTGGGATTAGAGGCAGATTTAGGGGAGCACAACTGGTTCTTCTGCACTGGGCACTGAGCCGAGAGCACAACAGGGGACACTGCAACAATGACGTAGAACAGGAGACAAGAACACAAGGAGGGCACTGAATTTTGGCATTGCACAGGGTTCCACTGTAATTTGAAAGCCCAAAGGCTGCCACTGTTGGGATCCATAATCATGCAGGGACCCCAATTGTGCTGAAGGCTTACATGTGAGCCACTGCTGATGTGAAGGTTTCCCAGGGTAGGCACCTGCCCCAGAGCCGTGCATGGCATCAGGGTAGGGCTAGCAATGTTGTTTCCCTGCCATTTCTGTCTATGTAGCTTCTGCGTATTGAGATTGTCTGAATAGGGATCCTGACACCGAGACCAAAACCGAGGTGGTGCGTTTCCACACAACTTCCTAACATGCTAGGAATTCGCGAACCATAGACTATTCTTCATTTGGCAATCTGATGAAGGTGTCATGGCCCTGTAGCTAATATGGCCTGCAGCATAGCATAGTAAGAAGATAAGAGAAAGAGCACCCCTGTCTTTAAGAAACTATAGCATGGACACCCCTCTTGGAACTACATGAAGCTAGTCTCCTCTGCTTACCATGTAAGCTTGATCCAGATTTCAGCCTTTGTGTGCTGTATCACAGCACTTTCCTTCCATTATTAAGTTGCAATTTGGATTTCCTGACCACGAGAAAACTGTTTGGCAAGAACCTGATTGTTTAGCCTTTAATTTTCACTGGTAAGCAAATGGATCAACTATCAAGCTCATTGTCCTCTGTGGAATACAACTCTCTCACTGGTGACACTGAAGAGGCAGCTTGAAATGGTTTTGTTTTACAGTATCTTAGGATATATCCTTGACTGCTGGTATATCACAGAGTAGCATTTAATGGATTTGAGTGTCCTACTCGTTCTGTTTGCCATCTCTAATGCACTGATACAATGAAATAATACTGATAAAAGCATAGATACAGATGATGGAAAAATAGGCAGAGTGGATGTGAAGAAGCAGCAAGTTTGTGTTGGGGTGAGGAATCCACTGGACCTAGAATTATAGCAAGTTGCTGGAGGGTTGCCTCTCCACACTTTGACTTTGTCACTAAAGTAATACTGTTTACATAATATTTAAACGGAGCTTGCATAGCTATCCTATCTCTCTCTTAATGAGCCTTCTTTATACAGATTCATTTCTGTCCCTCTGCCCTTCTTTCTGCAAACACTATGACAGAAATGTACTGTAAACTGGCAACATTAATTTATTTCCAATCTCACATGCATAAAAGATTCTGAAAAACCCATGAAGGAAATGCAAAGTGAAATGCGGGCTGAGCTATATGCTTAAACTGAGATAGAAGTGCACATAAAAAATCCTGGGACCAACCATGTAGGTTGTTCCTCACTACAATTCTGCATCTTCTTGGAAAGTAATCTATATTGCAATACCTGCTGCAATACTCGCACAATGTATAAATACTGAGGATGTGTCAGCCAGCATATTATATCAGGAGGTGCCGCATAAATATATTCAGCATTGACTTTAATAGGAAAAGGTTCAATCTGGTGAGGTCCTGAGTGCCTGGTACTCACCTAGATGAGCACCCAGAGCACTGGGCGCTCAGTAGGCCTTGGCTGTAAAGTCAGGATTTGGACCCGGACAGTCTGGCATCATTGTCAGTCCTGTTTATTGACAGGACACTATTCTTTGTTGGCAGCAGAGTCTCTCTCAGTCTCCCTCCTTTATAATTTTCCGCTTTTGATAGCGGTTTGGAGACTCCTCTATGCTGTACGTGCACAAGTCCTTCAACGCTTTGTGTGCTTTAGATTTGAGATGTCAGTGCCTTTTACCCATTAGGCAGCAGTAAAGGGCAAATCAAAGATTGTACTGCTAACTGCTCCTAAGATGGAGGCTAAAAAGGTGCTGAGGTTTCACGGTACCTGTCACTGTTTCATTCTGCACTGTGGAAGTGCACTTTTTTTTTTAATGAAGAAGCTCTGTGTGTGTGTGTTTGTGTATAATCGAAGCCTTCAGCATGACAGAGACAGCAATGAGGGAAGCTTCAAAAGACTCCTTTTAAGAGCCCCAAAGAGCAAGGATTGGTGTGTCTGTTTTATCTCTAAGCATCAGAAAGACTTTAATTAAGCTCTCTCTGGGTTCATGCAAGTGCAACAGAGCTTACACACCAGGTGGATTTTCTAAGCTCTCGAAACTCATTTTGTAATGATACTATTCCCAGAGAGTTGCCTTGAGTGGGTCCCTTGAAAATATAACCCTGCACTGTGCATAGTTTGCATCATTTGAACGTATGGTAAACGACCTGTTTGAGATGAAAACAATACCAGGAGTATATAGTTGTAAGGAAGGGAGTGTTGGCCACCTTGCTTCTAAATAATGATTTATTCTGAATTTTCTCTGAAGTTTTGGGGAAATGGCTGCAGCAGAGTGACCCAACTTGCATGACCACTCCTGACATAAAGACAACTACAAATATGTAGGGTATTTATGGCCCACTGACCTCCTGCCAACCTAGCAGTTCGAAAGCACGTCAGAGTGCAAGTAGATAAATAGGTACCACTCCGGCAGGAAGGTAAACGGCGTTTCTGTGAGCTGCTCTGGTTCAGCAGAAATGGCTTAGTGATGCTGGCCACATGACCCGGAAGCTGTACGCCGGCTCCCTCGGCCAATAAAGCGAGATGAGCGCCGCAACCCCAGAGTCGGCCACGACTGGACCTAATGGTCAGGGGTCCCTTTACCTTTACCTTTAACCACAGATAGAAAACTGCAGAATGTAAAATATATAAGACCATTAAAAAAGAGAAACCATCAATTGTCCAAGCAACGTTTAGAAACGTTGCACCTTGCTTAGTAATTAGAGCTCTCCAATGAAAATAGCAGCAGAGGAAGGATTGTGTAATGAAGTAGATGAGAATTTATCTTGCCACCTGATTAAAAATACTACCCCTGCATTTAAAAAGAACTTCTGATATCGAGTCCATCTGCTCATGATTATAAGGGCAGTTTCTGTTATTTACAAGAACTTCTGTTGTTTACAAGAACTTGAAACATTTCGAGGGTAAGGTGTTAAAAATTCCAGGAAAGCTTTCTCTCTTTAACAGATAGCCAGTTCAGATAAGGCATCCTTATGCTCCCACATCCTCAAGGGAGAGTGGTGTTGTCTTTGGGGCCTGTTTGTGGGCTTCCCATAGACATCTGCTTGGCCACTGTGGGAAGAGGATGTTGGACTAGATGGGCCACTGGCCTGGCCTAGTAAGGGTCTTCTTATGTTCTGACCCTATTCTTAGGACTGGAACCTGGTAAATCCAACAACCTAGGGGAACCACTCCAGATTCTGCTATGCACACTGCTGCATGGTGATAGGTGCATCACACACAGAGGTGCTGTCCACTTTTCATACATTGTGGCATGAGACAGACATGTTCCAAGCAGGGCCGGATTTAGGTTTGATGAGGCCCTAAGCTACTGAAGGTAATGGGGCCCTTTATATGTCCAGTTGTCTTTGTCAACAATAAATTGTCACTGTTTTTTGTGTTGAATATATGCTATATGGTAATTTATGGACCTAATAGGTATCTAAAGCCATTTGCATATGCAGAATGTAGGCACCCTATATATAGAAATGAGCAAACCAGTGATATTTTAGGGAGCAGGCTAGCAGGCAGGACCCATTACTTACATCATAGGAGCCTACACAACACAAAACACTGTTGCTGTATGCAGGTTTTATTTTGTTTTTTATCTTATATTTTGGAAATGTACATCCAGGTTTTTTCCCTTTAAATTTTTTTTTGGGGGGGCCCAAGAGAGTGGAGCCCCAAGCTATAGCTTATTTAGCTTATATGTAAATCCGGCACTGGTTCCAAGGACTCACAGTGGCACACTCCTGCCAGAATCCTGCGCATGATCTTGGCTTTCATAACAACTGCCATCTGAAATCAGCATGCGCAGCACATACCAAAAGAGTGACGGTTAGAATTAGTCCTTTACAGGATTAATTGCATTTCTGTCTCACACTTCCTCAAGGGATGTCGGAGCAGCACACATGGTTATCCCTCCCACACAATTCCATCCTCTTAACAACCCTGTGAGGCAGGTTAGATCGAGAAGTAGTGACAGGCAACTTAGTTCCATAGCTTAACAGGGATGTGAACCCAGGCTATGTAAACACAGGAAGCACAGCTTCCTTATAACAAACCAGATTATGGGTCCATTTGTAGCCCTGAGCTGTCTACCCTAACTGGGAAAGGCCGAAGTTTTCAGCTGGATATGCTGTGGATTGAATCTGGGGGTCTGCTGTACGCAAATCACATGCTTTAAACACTACTTTAAATATTGGCTTTCAGTGGTTCTGTTATTTACAGCACAAACCTAGGCATGTGCAGGCTTAGATATGTGCTTCCTGGTAGGGAAAATGATGCCATTTTATGCCAATAATTATGGAATTGCAATAGATGAATAAATGTGACCCAATATTCATTTTTCTTTTACAGTGGGCTACCCAAAACCAGAAATCCTGCTTAAATAAAAACATTGAAGTGCATATGGAAAATGCCCAGGCTACATTTTGCTGGTTCTTTCTCCAAAGGGTAAACATTGCTGAACCAGCAGCCAACCATCGAGAATCCCCTATATCTTTTCCTTTTGTGCTAATAAAGCAGTAGCTTTTGATTGAAATGCCCCATTCAATTTGAAAACATTGTTTGACTTGTAAAGTTATAGCTAAATGAGGGTCTATGAAATGGCAGGTGTGTAAGTAAATAGATACATGCATGCGTGCGTGTAATGGCTTCTTGAATACTGGATTACTTTGTCAACGATTTACTTCCATGGATATTGTTAATGTTTTTTTCTTAATACTGCCTCATTATAGTTTAATGACATGGATTGTGATATCTCACTTGTATCTCAAAGCTGACGATAGCCCAAAGGTTTTATACAAATATATACACCTCTCGCTGATATAGACTTTGCCACTAGATATTGTACTTGAGTAGCGGCTTTGCAAATCCCTCCTCACAAAAAAAGATTAAAAACATCCTCCTATTACATCTGGAGATTTCTTTTTGTTAGTCAAAGGCATGAATATATTTAGGAAAAAAATAATGTATATCATTTTTATGCCTTAAACCAGAAAAGCTACCTTGATTCCTATTAAAAATTGGAATATTTAATGTTGTCGCTTCTTCTGTGGCACCTTTTTTTTTTTTTTTTGATACTGTGGAGAAGAACAAAAAAGGGTTTCAGAGAACATATAAAACAAAAAAACTGTGTTTGAAGTATTATAATAAAACAACCTTCTTCTTTTAATGCTAAGTCCCTTTTTAATGAAGATCCTCTGGCAGCTCTTGAATGTATAACTAGTTTATATCATGGGATGAAGCTGTCTGTTCTGATGATTGACATGAGCCCACATTACAATGTGATTCTGGAAATTAGTCCATAGAGGTCCTTTTCAGGTACTTCTCAGACTGAGAGCTGCCCTCCAACTACAGTAAAGCCTTTTTAACCCCACTCATTGGTATTCTAATCTGGAAGTGCTGTCCTGCTTTTTAAATAAATCAGGCATTCAGGCTAGTACCCCCCTTGACACATTACTTAGCCAAAGGATTCAAATGAGATTCAGGAAACATGCGGTAGAGCACAAAGGGATTGGAATATGCACAATTAATAATCACACAGTTAATTCATTTTTAATGCAGGGAGGTTTACCAAAAAATTCACATTCACATTTGTAACGCAAAGCAGTTGCTATCTATCCCTGCTATTCAGCCAAAAATAATACGATCTCTTTCCATAAATATCTGTCTTATCCAGTGTTGTCGAGTAATCACCCATCTATCATATGCATGTGTGTGTGTATTCCATACACTGAAATAACATTATGACTTTAGCCTAGCCAGATAAAGAGAACTGAAATTGTCCTTATTCTGTGAAACAAAAGGAAGGAGATAAAATAAACCAATTGTGTCCAAAAACAGAAACTAGTGGAAAGAATGGTGGCTATCCTTTTTGCATCTTTCCAGATTTCTGCCTGTATTGCAAGAATAACATGTTGTCATGTAGCCCATTCTTCAGGTTTCAGGCGTGCTGGAGCAATGAAAGGTTCTTTGAATATACTAATTTTCCACTGGGTTAAGAGGTTTGTTGAGGACTGCACGGTATCTGTGTGCGTTTCCTTGCACTAGCTGCACAGCAACTTTACCTGTAACAGCAGTGGGCGAGGAAGAGGAAAAGGATGCCCACACTCGTCCCTTATTAGCTTCCGGAAAGGCTGTGCGTTGGTGTGATGGGCTGCTCAGCACGCTGCAAGGCAGTTACTACAGCTCCAAAATTAGGCTGCCATTCATTGTGTACTTTCTTCTCTGTTTTTATCAAGCTATCCAGTCTGAGAGAAATGCACATTTGTTTTCTTTTTAACCTTGCAGTCATTTATACTGGGTTTTTTTAAAATAAAAAAACTACTACAACAACCTCATTCTCATACAATGTAGGTATATCAACAAAACACTTCCACCCCTGTGTGCTGGAGAGGCTGCAACAGGATAGGTACAACATTCTGCACGTGGTGGGCATGTGACCATGCACAGCCCTTCTAGCAAAGCGCATTTATGGAAATAAGCCATATTGTGGGTCAACATGAGTCTCATCTGGTACCTTCATGACTTTTTGTAATTGTATTTATATACTGAAAATCAATAAAACTTAAACACACACACACACACACACACACACACACACACACACCCTGCTCTCAGTTAAAACACTCTAGTATTCCAAAGCGGCTGACATGGTCTCCTGTTGCAACCATGAGTGCCATGCAGTGCATCAATGAGTACCACCATTATTACCACTTATTGGACAGTGTTCTCGAAGCTACAAACATGAGTCTGACCAAACTGCGGGAGGCAGTGGAAGACAGGAGGGCCTGGCGTGCTCTGGTCCATGGGGTCACGAAGAGTCGGACACAACTAAATGACTAAACAACAACAAATTGTTCCAGGCACTGAACAGAACTAAGGATTCAGATACTTATTGTGTATGAGGATACACATTTGTGTATGGAGGGAAGAGGTGTGCACCCTTCTCTCCATGCATATGGGAAGGCACTCAAAAGGAGATCCTGATTTCTGTGATCTCTCTCCCACTCCATCTGGTTGGCCATTGCGAGAACGAGATGCTGAACTAGATGAACCTCTCCTATGGAGGTTCGCCTGGCGCCTTCATTATGCACCTTTAGGCACCAGTCAAAAATGTTCCTCTTTAACCAGGCCTTTGGTTGATTGACAGTCTATGCCCTTTTAAAATGTATTGAGGGGGGTGTTATTGGGTTGTTTGGGGGGGTTGGGTTGTTTTTGTTTTGGTTATGTATTTTGTGGTTTTACATTCTGGTTTTATCCTGTGAACTGCCCTGAGACCCGCTATGCAATCAAGCTGAAGTTATCTGCAGACATTGAATCTGGAGGGCTCCCATGCGCAAGCCATTTTTGGAGAGAAGAGTAACATTTGAAGCAACCATCCTTTTCACAGGAAGAAACTCAGGTGTGGTTCCTTAGCAAACGGTAGGATACTGGATGAAGTGCAGTTCTGCCGTAAATGAGTACTTGTTTGTATCTGGAACTTTGGACGTTCTTGCTAAAGCTTTTGAAAAATGGCAATTTAAATCCCCAGGGACTTTTTGGCGGGGGGGAACCAGTGTAAAACAAGGAAGAAAAACCGTTTTCTGTTTTAAGACACATGCACACGCTTTGCTACCATGGAAAGGTAGCGGCTTTTTGCTTGTAACGAGCAGCACTGAGAGAAAAGGCCAAGAATAGGTTGTGGTGCTGACTTTTTCTGTTGGCGTTGGACCCATTCAGCACAGCTGCTCTCTGTGTCAAGCTGTAACTTCATCGCTATTCACAAGCAGGTAGTGTGTAGGAAATTCCAGAGGTTGGCATTGCACCAGCTCTTTTTTCTCTTCCTGTTCAAGCTACGGTTGGTATAATCTGGCCATTTCTTCAGAGCCCCAGATAGCTCAGCCTCCAGAAGATTCGCTCCCCCACAATGGCGGTCTTCATGCACCTTTTTTTCCTCAGCCTGTTCCGTAGTCTTTAGCTGTTGATCTTTGCCAGGCTAATGCTTCTTTCCTGAACCGCCCTCCTGATGTCATGTTTCCATTGAACTGTGTGAGCAACTTCCTAGTTCTTACTTGCTTGGCAGGGGAAAGGAAAAAGAAAAGGTCTTGAGTATGTTTTGCCTGACAAGCATATGTGCGATCAAAAAGGTCCTGTTCCTCCCCTGTGCTCATTTGCGTCCATCCTATAAATCTGTGCGCTGGCCAGAGAGCTGATCTCATCAAGAGTAAATCCAGACCATCAACTTTTCAGACAGTTATATGGAGAGCGTAACCCTGGGTGTGTATTAGCCTCTCTTCCTTTGTGAGGCAAGGTTTAAATGCTACATCAACAGATTTAAATAGACAGTTATAGAAATCAGCAAGATAGTCTTATGCAGGGCACCCATAAATCTCCCCCATTTAAAAGGTTTAAACTGTGTGCCTGCTTTCTGTAAGATTAATCTATTGCTGTGGGGAATGTTATTTTAGGCCCTGCTGGCTTTCCCCTTAGGAGGATGCAGTGATGTCTATGGGACAAAACCACTACAGCGGGTGACTTCCTTCTCTGCCTCTGCAATTGGCATTGCAAGCTGGTGGACAAGTTTAATGTTGCATGTTCTGTCATCCAAAGGAATTCAGGTAGCCCTTGTCACGTTCTGCTAGCATGCACTTCTAACCGAACCACTCTTGGTTTCCAGGAGGAGAATTTTAACCGGTTGCAAATATGCCTCCATATTTTCCTGATTATGGAGTTGTTAGGGCTTTAATCCCTAAGTATTCACATCCCTTTTGCACTCCTGTGCCTTTGGTTAAGTAGAGACAGTAACTATCGGTCCCTTGATGACTAAAATGCCAAACCACACATGACACCCTCTCTGCACTCCCTATTAAAATTTTACAGGTCAAAAATCCAAATTACCCACTTAATAAAAATTGTTCTTCATCCTAACTGACAAGAGAGTACAGGTCAATCTTTGGAATAATGGCGCAGTAATTAGAACCTTTGTAGTTGATAATGTGTGACTGTTAATCAATGTTTGGCTAATTAATCAATATTTTAATCATTAGACCTTTTAAATTTGTTTTAATGAGCATTTCCTCTAATTCCCTTGATTCTGTTGCTTCTACTGAGCCCGTTATTGCTATTAAATTGCAAAGCAAGCATTCATATGTGCAGAACATACTGCAGCTTGGAAGCCTTGTAGTATATTTCTGGGATACAAGAGCGTAATTCTGAACATAAGGAGACATTCCAGTTATTTGGTTGTAATGGCACCTTTGTGGCAGGAGCCCCGTACAGCATTCGATACAGCATGTGATTCCACATATGGTTGGACTGAATGTTCTAGAACTGTTAAAAGCTGGTGTTTGGGGTTATTTGGGGGTCTGTGGTCCTTTAACAGAACTTAAAGATATGAAACAGAGATCAGGTCCAGCATCCTATCCAAGAACCAGAGGCCAAGGAAGGGCTTCATAATAGATGTTTGTCTTTGTCACAATACATATCAGGGGGTTATGCAGCTAATCATCTTTAATAAAAACTTCACCAAGTGGATAGCTCTTAGAACACAAGGAAGAAGAGGGTTTTAAAAGCAGTATCTTTAAGATAGGTAAATAATTCCAAAAGGGCAATGTGCAGGAATGAAGCAGGACTGTGACAGGAGAAACTAATGAAATAAGAAAAGAAAAAAGTCACTAATATCCCACCACCACCCCATCTTAGTATCACTATGGACGATTTGGAGGACCTGCTGCTTCCGTGTAGACAGTCTGTACAGACTGCACATGTACAAATAAACCAGGCTGAAGATCATTGTATCAATTTGTAAAGCCCTCCCCAACTTAAGGTACCCTGTGTCCCTAAGGACTGCCACAACCCTTATGTTCCAACTTCATCACCAAGATCACCTGTGGGATTGTCACTGGTCATTTCTAATCATTCTTTTTCATCCCTAGATGTTATGACTGGGCATTCTGGACCATTGAAAGAGAATTGTAATGCACTTACTCCGTCATATCTTTGTGGCTATATTCATTTTCACTAAGAACATGGTGCGCTGCACACTTAAAAATAATGCTGTGTTTACAAGTTATGCTGGGTCAGATCAAAGAGCTTAGTACCTCAAAAAGTCAAAGCCTTGGGTCAGCCCCATAGTTGCACTTTTGTTTAAAAGTCAGTTTTAGAGCATATCGCTTGCTTTTCTAACATGGAGTTATGTTTTCTATCGTTTATGGATGCCTCTACCTGCAATTTTCTGTTCACGTCTTTCTACTGCCCTATGAAAGACACGGGTTTTACTGCATTTCCAGGTTGGCTAGCCTACTGCCGTCACTGAGATTTCTTTCTAGTCTCCTAAACTCCGGCTTTTATTTCTCCTGCTGTTTGTCAATCTTCTCCACATCCTTGGATAGAAGTCAGTGAGGGATCGGGAAATAACTTGTTCCAGGCATTTAGAAATCCATGTTTACAGGACTCAGGCTGATCCGCTGCTTTAGCTTAATCCAAGAAACTCTCTAAATCATGCCATTCAAGGAGAACCAATTCATTTGCTCTGTACAAAATCTAACTCTCTCAATAATCTTAAATGCTGTGGAGGTGCAGGCTGCTTTCCTTCAGACCCGCAAAGACTGTTAAGTGAAACTGTGCTATCACAGTCTAAAATTGGGCTGAAAATCAGAATGTATCGGTTATTCTTCTTATTTATTTATTCTACTAAAACTATGGCTCAGCATCCCAGATCAGCAGTTCTGGGGTACACAGAACTCTCTCTGCTAGCAGACGCTTCTCCATTCTGTTTTATGCCTTGGACACAGGTGTTGCGGGAGACTATTCACCATGCTGACTGGAGATAATGTGAGTCCAGCAACACGACTGGCTTCAATCCTCCAAGCTATGTATCCAGATCCTCAGGCTGAACAAGTTGATGCCCATAGAACAAAATTGGGAGCCACCTCAGTCACCGCTATAGATCCTATTCTCAATGGAGAGTGTAAGTCACAACAGAAAAGTATGGGGAACAAATAGCTGGATTCAGATGCACTCTCTCTTCTGCCTGCTTACTCTTGCATCTGAAGAAGTACTGAGATTGGGAAAAGAAAGACATCCTGAAGTAAGGAACAGTCACCAGAAGTTGAAAGTGATGTGAGATCAGGGATGGGTGAACAATGTGATTCAGTCCACATTTAAAGGCAAACCTACCTAATCTGCAATTTCCCAAACAATCTGCAAACCAAAACAGAGCCATCCATTGAAATTCACACATCTCGAAATTTTCATTGTAGTTCTCCAGCCAAGTAAATGTGTACAAAAATGAAGACATTTGTCTAAAATGTGCGTTAAAATACATGCATTGGTGAGAAGAACACAGGACATACATTACAGTAATGATTATTGTTTTGCAAAATTGCATAGATTAGGCAAATTTCATACAAAAATGTACAGGTTAGGAGAAATTCATCCTGAAATGCTGATGAATTTTGCAAAATGTGAATGTGGAAATGAGGAGACCTGAACTTAGCATTGGCAAAATGAGAAACAGAGAATCTGAAATAGACAGCTTGGCCCATCCCGCTTTGTGGTGGGTTGATGCTGGTTTTGGGATGCCCTCTGCAGACAGTCTTACCTGGAGCAAAGTCTGCTACCGTACCATGTCAGGGGAAGACCTTTTTATTTGGTCAGGCCTTTCATGAACTGGTAGAGCCTTTGATTCAGTTTTTAGGCTGATATTGCTGCTGTGATTTTAGTCTTTTTATCCATTTTGGTTTTATTTTAAATTATTGTAAGGCAAATAGGGAGCCTTAGGGTCAAAGAATGGGCTATTGCATTTCTGAAGCAAGCAAGCAAACAAACAAACAAACAGACAGACAGACAGTAGAGTGAAAGAAGAGTTAAAACTGGAACAGCAATGAAATCTTCAGTGAGATTTAAAAAAAATTACAAGCATAGTTGCACTGAGCATTAAAATACCATTAGCAAATTGTTTTCTGTATAAACGTTTAATTAAGTTTTTTTATAAGATATATAAAAAGTGTAAAATCTGAACACAGTTATTACATCTTTGTCTTTTCTCTTTCAATCTGATGTAATTAGTCAATTTTGACAACGGAATATATCCTGCATTTTGTTCTTCCATTTTTACTATTGGACAAAAGGATTGAAATGTTGTGTTTTTTTTAATGAGACTAATTCACTCAGTAAATTTCTTAATTCATTACATTTCATTAGTTCAGTAGTAATGAACCAAAACAATATCATTTATTTTTATTACTGCTAGGAGCTAAATCACAGTGATTTATTCAACCAGATTGAAGCAATGACTATGTAACCATTCTTATTGTCAGTGATCTATATTTTTTCTTAAATAGGACACTTAAATCACACAACAAGGATTTTAACTTCTACGTTTAAGGCATCTGACTTAAAAGCATTTGATTGTGATGCTCAGTGGATTTCTGTTTCAGAGCATAATCCAGTCACTTTTTAAGTTTCATTTATTTCCATAGGGGAGCTATTAAGCAAGTGCTTAAATCTCTTGTTTTAAGCAGCAGGAGAAAATGGCCCATATTGTGTCTTTAAGCAAGGGGTATAGCCATGGTTCCAGTCCCACATTTTTAGCAACACATAACTGGGATAAAGCACAGTCCTCAAGGATTTTCCCCACCTAAAAACGTTCATGAAACAGGTATAGGACAGAGCAAAGAAAAGAGGAAGCTTCTCTTCTCTTTGAATTCTAAAACTTGTTCTGTACAAGCACTCCTGCATGGAAGATATACAACTAGGAAAGACAGGCCTTAATATGAACTGGGGAGCAAAACTCCTACTGGAGTAGGGGTCAGCAACCTTTTCCAGCCATGGGCCATGTGGTGGGCCAGACTATATTTTGGAGAGAGAGAAAAGATTTTTTTTGGAGGCCCCATTGGCGAAAGCGCGCCTTGGGTTACAACCTGTTTTGGTTTACAAATGGACCTCCAGAATGGATTATGGTTGTAAACCAATGTACCACTGTATTTATTTTGGCTAAGGCTTGGTATTTTATTTTATTTTATTATTTTAAAAAACCAACATTGGTAACCGAACGAAACAATGGAGGATCAAGCTACCCAAATCTATTTGGTCAAGGTATTGAAAAGGACAGCAAAGCTGTCACAAATGTCCCAGCTGTATCAAATGCTAACCTAAACTTTTTTGTGTCCTGCCCTACCTGTCCTAGTTCTCCAGCTTCTCTCCTCATCGTAGTTGGAATTCGATAAGGGAGCTGGAAGACCTTCACACTGATGGGAACAAAAAAGGGATAGAACGAAGGAAAGGACATGATGAGGGACCACTCCTGATTTCATCTTGCATAGAATCCTGGGTGAAGCAACATCCAGTAAGTTCCCCACTATTGAAAGAATGAAGCTTTAATTGATCTTCAGACTTTTTCTTCACTATAATGGCTTAGCTATCCTGTTCTGGCAATGCTTATTGCGACCAACTGTAGGAAGAAGCTCTTCTGATACCGTGGCATCTAGCGAGTCCTAGAATAACAGTACCTTTAGTGTCAGTGTTCAAATAGCACAAGGAGCGCTTTCAATTTTCATCAAAACAGAGTGATCTTAAGGGGCACTCAGCTTCTTGAAGGATTGAGTGTGCTTGTGTGATTGCTCTGCGTTTTGTTTGTTTTTTAACTCTATAGTGACCTTGAGAGTAGGTCGGAAAAACCACTAAGTAATATAGTTCAGGCCAGATTCATATGTAAATTTCTTTTGAATTCTTGTGGTTAATGTTCTCTGAAAAGAAACAAAAAACTACACAACAATGCCTTTAGAGACAATGTCTCCTTTATAAAGTACATTTGAAGTGGAAAGTTCCTCTCCTAGAAAAACCTTTGAGAATCGAAGGTGCTTTACAAAGCCCCCCAACTTCATTATGAATATATCTTTTTTCGTCTTCTTTTCAGATTGAAAATAATACTCAAGCTATTCTTGATCTTCCATTGTTTCCATATCATAAAGACAGAGGATTTCCCAGGTAGGGCTGGGAATGTCCCCTGTCCGAAACCCTGGAGAGCCACTGCTAATCAGTCAGGCAATATTGAGTTTAGGTGGACCACTGGCTTCTCTCTCTCTCTGGCAATTTCTTATATTCCTATGAATGCATGTCTCTGGGCCCCATCCTGCTGTCAGCAACCACTGTGACCTTTACTTCCTCCACTCTTTTTCTAAGTTACTACGCAGGCTGGAGGGTGGCGAGTGAGAAATCCTCTGCGTGAACAACAGATTATTTCAAAAACTTCCCTGAATTATAATGATTGGAAGCAGCATCCAGATTTCTCTCTTCTTTCTAAGGCTTTAGCATAAAGAGACTGGCAAAGCCTTGTTCTACAGTGTACTGCTTCGATATTATGGTGCTAAGGTCTCTGCACAAATCTCAAGTAGAGTTGAGTTTTTGTGAGCTTCGGTTTTTCATGTTGAAATTGGTGTTTTCAACTGGGGAGAATGTTTCATCAAAGGGGGAGACAAGTCACACCGTAAAAGCATGTCTGTCTTTTTTCATCTGAGCTCCTAGATGTGAAAGGACCAAGCACTGCTCAAGGGAGCTGCACTGTTAAGGAGAAGTGTAGTTCCTGAGCTAGCCAGCCACAAGCTACGACTCATGGAAGTTCTCAAGACTTGGGTGGAAGGGATCCTTGTCATCCTTCAGCTAGGCCAGAAGTTTAAGGAAGTGAACTGACTGCACAAAAGCTCAGGTCAAATCCTTTTTCTAAAATCTTTTTACCCTAAGTACTTTACCCAGTGCAAATGAAGGGACACCCAAAAACAATTTTAATAGATATGTGCTTTGGACAGTGGGAAAACTAAATTGCAGTTCTGTTCCAAAATCTCAAGCAGCAGTTCTTAAGATGCATATTGTGAGAATGGTCTTTGTGATTCTGGTTTATATGACTCAAATGCCATCAAGGTTATCAACCAGTGGCTTAGGCCAGAGGTTTTCATACACTGGTCTGTGGATCTATGTGTCCATGAGCTCCATTCAAATGCTCTGTGGAAAGGTTGCCGAAATATCTGTATTTTGCCCTGCATTCAGCTGCTTTTGTGTGTGATGGAGATCAAAGTGATGTTGGAATTACTGAACAGGCTAACAAGGCTGTGATTTACATAATACAGTTCTGGTGCAATCCATTTGTTTTATTTTGTTTTACCTAACAAAATGTGTATACTGTTTAACTGTAAATAAAAATCTCCAAGCTCTTTACAAAGACTGCAAAATATACATAAATTTGTCAATAACAATGTTAAAAATGTGTTTTTAACAAAGCAAAATCAATAAAATCAATAAATATATACATTATAAACTAAAATGAGAGATTATAATTTTGCACCTGGAAAATCCATCAATTAAAGGATCCCTTCTCAGCAGCCTGACCATTATATATGGCACTGGTTTTAACAATGATGTCGGCACTGGGGTGGGGAATGCTGTTGTATTTTTCTTCATAGCTAATCCACAAACACGCTCAAGCACATTAGAAAGGCAAGACTATGCTCACTGAAATACATTATCTATGTGCTTTAATTCGTAGGAAAACAAAAAAGGTTGTCTACCAAGACCCCCAGAAACTTTCAAGCACTCTGCTTGCAAAAAAATAAGAATTTGAGAAGCATTCAGGTTCGGCACCCTTGCTCTTCCTCCTTCACTGCTCAACTACTCCTTGTTTGCCTGCTGTTTGAACCTAGCATGATAAAGTCCCCCAAGACCTACCAAAGGAGGGTGAGGAATTTCAGGCCTGGGGGCTGACTGCCACCCTTCATGCCTTTCTTTCAGGCCCTTGGGATTCTCCCTGGGGGACACTCCCCTCAGCAGCCCTGCTCCACACCTTGAGTGTTTTTGCCTGGCTAAAATATGCCTTTAGACTCCAATAATGCTTCTAGTTTGTCTGTCTGGAGGAAAGAGATGAATGCAAGAGCATATTTAGAAACTTAGCCTACTGTTAAAAGGTAAAATTCATAACTGGCATGTGGCCCCCATAAGGTTGCTGAAAAGGAAAAGTGGCCCTCAGTCTGAAAAGCTTCCTCACTCTTCATCTACCAGGTTAGTCTGGATGGAAGTGTGGAAAAATATATATATTTTTACATTCATATTCCAAAAATGGCTAGCATTCTTACAGGTCCCCGAGGAAGGATTAGTTTAAGATGTGTATTTTAAAAAGAAATATCAATATTATGAGCTGTTAGTTTTCACACTGAAAGGCATTCCAAAATTATCAAGGTTCTACAAAGTTATCACTTAGGGAATCGGCATAAAGGATTATTCCTTCAAGAGTCTACCTTTGAGTGACATTTTTCACAGCTTTTTGCAAATACGCACACCTATTTTAGAATCCACTACCTTTTGAATATATAAGCAGAAGAATTTAAGTCCTTCTTAGAATAATTTGATAGCCATTTAAATAAAACTTTTCTGTTATCCAATTCCTCCATTAAAGGAAATAATAAAAAAGTTGCCATGAGTCTGTATGAACACCCAACTGAATATGGAACAATTCTCACCTTAAGGCTTGAACATCGTCTATCTATGCATGTAGATGATACGTTGGGATGATGATGAACCCTGATCTAGGATGCGGTGAAGATGAATCACAAAATAAATTGATCAGGTAGCACTCTCAACATGTTTAGCTGTTCCACTGTGGTGGAAGGGTGGTTTTCTTCCAGAAACTGGTTGGATTTAGTATGGAATTGGTAAGAACTGATGTCAATATATACATAGCTTAGAAAATAGCTTATAATTATGCCCATGAACTGTAAGACTGCATCTTTTAAGGGAGGATCATGTTTTTTTCTAGTAAGATCCCTCTGCGCATGCTCTGGGGAAAAGTACAGAACAAAAGAAACACTTGCTTACATTGAGCGTGTGCATGTTGGGTTGGTTTTTTGTGCTCAGATTTTCCTACATGTGTCACCAAAAAAACATTTTCCATTTTAATCTCTATGTACTCTACTTTTTAGTCTCCTGAGATGTTCTTGGGGATACACCTGTGTTTTACTCACCTGTTTACTATTTTACCGTTTTACTCACTACTAATGTACACTGCTTAGAATTTTTCCTGCCTAAGTGGTCTATACATTTTTCTATACAAACAAGTAAAAATCTAGCAAGCATCCCAAAGGATCTTGCAATGAATATGCTTAAAACTCCCTATGATATTTTATTACATTGTTCTATGCCAGGGTTAGGGGACCTGTAGACTTCCAGATATTGTTACAGTTCCCATCATTCTTGACCATTGGCCATGCTGGCTGGGGACCAACAACATCTGAGAGGCCACTGAGTCCCCTTCCCTGCTCTAGGCTTTATTTTATTTTGAAATTAGAAACCTGCATTGGTTTTATGGATCCAAGTTCTAACTTCTAACTTTAACTTCTGATGAAGATATACGATACCTACACTGTATGGATGTGATAGCGCCTCACATTATGGGAAGCAATAAATATCTTTCTAATCACTGGTCAATCTTCTTACAATATAGGACCATTGGACCATTATGAGAAATGGTCTTAAGCAACTCCAAGCCCATAATGATGGGAAAGGTTACGTTGTTCCACAATTATCCTTTTAATCAATCTCACATGATAATCATTTTTGCCTAAAAATCTGTTTCTCAATACCAGTTCCATTACCTAGGTGATTTTTATCACTAATCATTAGACTGTGATTCACTATACCCTTAACACCTCTTGTTTTAACTATAAATGGGTGATTAGTCTCGATATACAGGATATTACCTGCATGACAGACCTCATAATATAATCTCCTTCCCAACTGTCAAGACTTTTCTCCTAAAAAAAAAATTAAATTAAAAGCCTTTTTCTTATTAGCATCTCTTCCAGACTAAATCATAGCTTCAAATACATCTGTAATAGAAAAGAAAGGAAAAGGACCAACGCTTTCCCTCTAGGGTTCAACCAAGCAAAGCGATTCCTTCCGCAAGTGAAGCTCTGCGCTCATGGAAGGGCAGACTACCAAACTGAAAGTGTGCTGCTGAAATGGAGCCCTAGGAAGGCCCATTGAAACAAATGGAGGCTGCAGTGCATTGTGGAGCAGGCCGCTGTGTTCATGAACCCCTTTGCTTATATACAGTAGCTGTGCTGTGGCAAGCAGTGGGCTAGAAATCATAGAGTTGGAAGGGACCATGAGGACCAGCTAGTCCAACCCCCTGCAGTGCAGGAACTTGTACCCCAATGTGGGGCTCGACCCCCCCCCCCCACCGAGGCTGAGATTAAGAGTCTCATGCTCTTCTGAGCTATTGACAAGTTCGAAGCAGCCTCCTTTGTTTTATCAAGTTCTAATTTCCTCTGTAATGCCTTAATGCAATGAAGGTACAGGCCTCTCTCAGAGGCTGAACAATTATAATAGGGCATTCAACACTCCTATTGTGTCCCATCTTACTCGCATTTTCTCTAAACTAAAAAGCCCCAAATGTTGTAACGTGTCCTCATACAGAAGCTGCTCCACTTGCTTAACTATTTGGGTCATCTGCTGCCCTTTCCCCTCTTTGATGGCCTCTGCCTCTCCCACCTTGAATCCCTGAGAATTTGGGGCAGTGGTCCATGGGCAGATTTTTACCACTTGAATTTGGACCACCCCCTGCTCATCTCATGCGTCCAGTGCATTTGCCTCAGTGAGCTGTCAGCAATTCATCTTCTGAAGCCTTTTACAAGTATGAAGAGAATTTTGGAAGTCAAGGGTAACTCCATCAAACTTGTCATCTACACCTGGGTGGCTTTTTGCTCTGCAGCTCATTGTGTGCCACCTAGTGGCATACTGAGGATCTGTTATTTCTGTACTTCAGCTATATCCAGTGGCATAGCGTGGGGGGTGCAGGGGGGGCCGGCCGCACCGGGCGCAACATCTGGGGTTAGGGCAAATCCACAGGTTAGGGGCGCAAATCCACGGGTTAGGGGGCGCAAATTACTTGACTTGCCCTGGGTGCTGACAACCCACGCTACGCCACTGGCTATATCAGTGAAGGCAGGATTCCCATCCACCCCGCCGCCACCCCACACAATATTTCCAGTATTCACACAGAGTTCTAAAAGAATCTGCATACAAAACGCTTCCATACCTGCACACAAGTTTCCATGTGCCTTAAAGTTCGCTCCCCACTGTGGGCGCTTCGCAGTTGCACGCTGCTTGGCCTCATCGGTGGATTAGCAATACCTCACACAGTGCAAGATTCCATAAGATGGTTTGCTCAGCATAAAGCTTTGACTTTACCCAGATCCTGTGAAACTCTGACCCTGCCAAGGTTCCTGTTGTGAGAATTAAATAATAATAATAAAAAAATCCAAACCCTGTCTCTGGAGATTATGGCCCCTTGACACATTGCCTGCTACTTTGAGCTCGGATTTATGAACTATATGTGTTTTCATTGAGCACTTAACCCTGAGTTTTTAAATGAGGCTGGGCACAGAATACTCCTTTCACCTTAAAAACAAACCATTACAATTCTCCCCTTGCCTGGGTTTCCAAGTACATAAAAGAAAGGCGGGGTGGGCAGAATGAGCAAAGGGCTCGTTATATTCTGTTTCTCCCATATAGAAAAAAAAATGGTATGAATGAAATATATATATATGTATGCAATCTACAAGCGTTATGCCTGTGACACTTTTGCACAACGATGCTCTATTTTTCATCCCTTTGAAAGGCTTATGTTAATTTATCGAAGCAGCTTTGGCCAGTGTTATTCTTCTAAAATTGTACCGGTGATCGTGCAGTGGAGAGGGGAAGGGAAAACCACCACCAGGGAAAGGCTCTCACCAATAAATCATAGAAATATGATCTACAGCATTTCTGATACCTCGCTGCCCATGAGATTAAACACACAGTGTATTGTTTCATTTAAAACAAGACTCTGCCCAGTTGTTGCTAACAGACACAATGGTTTGCAGGCGTGCACACACACACACACACACACACACACACCACCTTCTGTCACAATGACTTATACAAGCTTAAGTAGCAGACTTCCTAAACTAAGACTTATCACTTCGGGGTTATTTCCATGTGACCTGTGGAGGATGTCCATGAATAGCGGTGGAAGGTATGCCATTTTCTTTGCTGTAGGGCTGAACCGCTCCGTGCAAGACTCGGAGGCCGTTCTGAGTGTTGTGGAGTAATCATTAAGTTACACGCTTGTCATTTCTTGTACATTCACTCAGAACTAATGCACATCACTTTTTCCAATTATAATCATTCCACCATTTAACAAGCACAAAAGGCCTTGGATTCCAATTTGCCACTGATGCTTCTTTCTCTCTCTCTCTCTCTCTTCCTTGCTTATTTCTTGCCATTTAGGGACAGCTCGGGCTGTGCACAGTTCCAATAATGGGAATATATATATATTAACCTGGCTTCCAAGCAGACTCACACATGATGAAGGCCACAACAGCTTGTCTGGAAATACAAGAGCAAACTGTTTCCACCGGTATGATAATTGTTCCTCCCTGTAGCTTCCCCCTGCCCCTTTTTGTGATTGTAAATATAAGTTTATTTCTTGGCTCATTTATTGCCCATGCCAAAGCAAAAAGTGCACAGTCACATAGCAAATACCCTTCCGATCACTCTTCTGTGCTTGCTATATCAAAGTCACACCCCACCCCCGCTACTCTGAATTTCTCATTTTATTCACCCCCCCCCCCACTTTCCTCTCTCCACAGAGAAAAACATAGCTCAAATATCTAGTCTTTAATCTTGGTTAGCTCCTTACTAATGACAAGAAGCTGGAATGCACAAGGAAATGTTGAAAGCAACCTTTGCCTATAGGGTAACCAAGAAACTGAGAACCTAAGACTCCATCTCAAATAAATGTGGCTTATTTTTGCTGTTGTTAAGAAATGGATTTTAACGCCTCTTTTGTCATTGCAGGCTTTAGACTTATTCATGCTTAGTAAGAACTTTGCAGAAAAATACTACTTGTTTTGTCTCCGTGTATGTTTTAGTCCTTAAACCAGATGTTGCTGCATTACAACTCCCATTATCCCTGGCCATTGGCCACGCTGGCTGAGACTGATGGGAGATGAAGTCCAACAACATCTGGAAGGCCACAGGTTCCCCCCTGCACAAGCATAGATCCTACAAGGTCAGCAGGGAAACAAACCACTGGTAGATAATTGCCCTGCCTACTGGGTATATATATGCTACAAGGTGCTATATATAATATTTTCTACTGAAGGGTGGGGTAAAGGTAAAGGTACCCCTGCCCGTACGGGCCAGTCGTGTCCGACTCTAGGGTTGTGCACCCATCTCACTTAAGAGGCCGGGGGCCAGCGCTGTCCGGAGACACTTCCGGGTCATTTGGCCAGCGTGACGAAGCTGCTCTGGCGAGCCAGCACCAGCGCAGCACATGGAAACGCTGTTACCTTCCCGCTATAAAGCGGTACCTATTTATCTACTTGCACTTAGGGGTGCTTTCAAACTGCTAGGTGGGCAGGAGCTGGGACCGAAAGACGGGAGCTCACCCCGCCGCGGGGATTCGAACCGCCGACCATGCGATCGGCAAGCCCTAGGTGCTGAGGTTTTACCCACAGCGCCACCCGCGTCCCGAAGGGTGGGGTACATACCCAGAAAATAAATGAACAGGTTTTGCCATCTTATTTGTCGTTGTTTTATAGTAGTTCATAGTTATTTTATTTACTTTTTATTTTGATAGAGTTTTACTGTAAACCAAGAATATTATGAAAGGGTGGTATATATATACCTCAAATAATAATAAAAAAGAAATAAAATAATCTCGGGCAGCTTGACTCTTCTAGGCTATGATATCTACAGCATCAGGTATCTCCAACGGCATGTTTCCCAGAGTGGCTCTGGACATTCTTAAGGAACAAAAGCAGAACTTCCTCTTTCTGCCGCTGTCTCTCTGAATCTTTCTGAAGTAATAAAGTACTTCCGTGAAAACAATATGACTAAGACACAGGGTGAAGACACACATACATGCTAGAGCAAGGATGGGAAAACAGTGCCTTTCCAGAAGTTGTTGGACACCAACTCCTGTGTGGGAGCGCCACATTGAGTCTCGGCCTTTACCTGCCTTTTGCTAAGAAACATCTTTCTACCACATCAGACAACTGGGGAAGAGAGAACTGTATGCCAGCTCAAGAAATGCTGCATTAAGGTATACAGTTCTCCAGGGATCCAGGAAAATATAGGGCATTTATAGACAATTGCTGTTTTAATGTGAGATTCAATCGCATACAGGCCCAGGTTGCAGAATGAAAGCTGATTTGGTATGTCCCCCCCCCCCCCGGACTATTTGCTGTAAGGAAACTGACAGGAAAATGCACTGGAAAATGTGGGGTAAAGGTAAAGGTTAGGTTCAGTCGCGGACGACTCTGGGGTTGTGGCACTCATCTTGCTTTACTGGCCAAGGGAACTGGCGTACAGCTTCCGGGTCATGTGGCCAGCATGACTAAGCCGCTTCTGGCGAACCAAAGCAGCGCACGGAAATGCCATTTACCATACCTTCACGCTGGAGCGGTACCTATTTATCTACTTGCACTTCGTGCTTTCAAACTGCTAGGTTGGCAGGAGCAACAGGAGCTTACCCCGTTGTGGGGATTCGAACTGCCAACCTTCTGATCGGCAAGCCCTAGGCTCTGTGGGATAACAGTTGCTTAATGCATCATTGTATAACCTCCAAACAAACAAATCAAGATGAATGCTCGATAAGCATGTAGTCTGGAAGTGACCACTGTGAAGTGGTCCAAGCAGAGTGTTGTTGTTTTTATTAAACCAACTTAAGTATTAACAATTAGTTACAATGAGGACTATCAGAATCTTTCATGGCTGCCTGACGAGGTTTAGCTTTCAAAGAAAAAGAAGATTAGATTGGAACCACGGCTGAATCCAGTATGGTAGAACTACTGGGGGGAAATGGAGTGGACTTTTAAATGCTATGTAAAGGTGTCCAAAAAGAAAAGGGAAAAAAATCTCCTCTTGATCTATGGAAGGAACATTGCAGAGGCTATAATGAAAGTCTATAGTATTGAGCTTTTAAAGTGTTCAATTGATTGAAGAATCAGTTAAAGCATCGTAGCTAATTGACTTGGAGAAGCAAAAAAAATAAAATAGAAATTTTGGTCACTTGATAAACCTACTTTTTATTTGTTTCTCAGCAGGGACATAATCCATCATCCCCACCCAATGGGCCTGAAAAGTTGCTTAGCTTCAACTCTCTCCTGCTCAAATGGGTAGGATCCTGCAGCCACTGAAATTGTGGGAAGAGATGGCCATGTGACTGATACTTAACACTACAAAGTTATGCACTGATGCCATAGTAGTGGCTAGGCCACGAAATGTGGGATTTCGCAAGCTAGACTTCATCGTTTCCTGTTGGTGAGGTTGACAAGGAAATTGTCTGAAGATTTACTCCTCTGAAATAGAGGAAAGGCAGACCTGCTCTAGAATGCAGCGTTCCAGAGTGCATTTGGTCTCTCAGAAAGAACGAAAAATAGGAAGAATAGGAAGAAAATAGGAAGAAAAATGTATGGTTGTGTTTGAATTTTTATAAAGAACAGCAATCACTTTCTTTTTACTTCTATGCTTTATCAAGCACATTTTTTTTTTCCTTTCTACATTTGTTGTAATCTATCATAGCGGCTTATTTCATGACTGCTGTAATCTGGTCTTCTCTACCTATGATCTATTCTTCTCTTAGAACCCACAGAGTGTTTCTCTTATTTATTTATTTCCCCTTTTAAAAGCCTCTTGTGTGGCTTACATTTCAAGCAGCGGGAGCAAGAAGAGAGGAGGGGAAGCTATCGGGGTATTTGGCACAGAAGACTGCAGGTATATGGGGGGTGTATATAAAAGTGACAACACCCCCCCCCACCCTTGTCTTTGGACCTGAGCCTTCATTTCATGTTTCCTCACAGCAAACTTTTGAGGCAATCTAGGGTGTGTGGCACAGCAGAGATTTTGACTCCTATCCAAACGCAACACGTTGTTCACTGGAATATGTGCAAATTCTACAACTGCTCTGTGAGAGTATTTATTTTTGCAAGTTGATTGAGGAGGATGAGAGACAAACTTTGCCCACCTATCATAAGAGGTGTGAAATTCTGACACAACCACGCAAACTATTTGGAGCGGGGTGAAAAGTAAACAGCGATGAGATACAAAGCCAGGGACAGAGCAATTGATGAATGGCTGATATGCTGCTATGGTCTGTAAACCAAAACAATATAATACATCCAGTAGCACCTTAAAGACCAACTAAGTTAGTTCTTGGTATGAGCTTTCGTGTGCATGCACACTTCTTCAGAACACCAATGTGTTTCATTGCTGAGAACACCAATGAAATTCTTCTTTTTAAATTGTCTATCAGCTCTATTTCAATCTAGTCTGTGATGTATGGGGGACTTGAAAAACATGAGAGTGCCATATAAAAATCTAGTTTCAGTGTGAGATCATTTCCCCCCACTAAATAATTCTTGGTTTAAACATTGTATTATTTAGAATAAATAACTTATGCAACTTAATCCTACGCTTGTAAGTCCCATTGCATTCAATGGGGCTTTCTCTTAGCAAGTGTGTTTAAGGTTGCGGCTTTAAACAAGGAAAGGAGAGATCAAAATTTTACCCATGAATCTATTTTTTTCTTTTAAGTTTGAAATGATTATTTCCCGCCATGTTTGAGTATGTTAGATTTTGGCAAGCGAACAAATCTATTAAAACTGGAACATACATAGGATTGCACTGTTAATTCACAGAGTTTTGAAATCCACTTTAAAGGGCTGCTAACCTCTCCCACTGCATATTACACTGGAACCAGGAAAGCTATATTTTTAGAAAGATAAAATGTTCCTTATATATTTCTCTCTATAGCCAATGTTTAATGCCAGCAATTTTTTTCTGTCTTCACTTAAACCTGCCCCATATATCTGATTTCTTTTCATAATTCATTTGTGGGGGGGTGGAGGGGGGAGAATGACTGCATTTATTTTTCTATTGATCTATTTTCCTTATTTACAAGATTTTCATATGTTAAAAGTATAGTATGAAAACACAAAAACAATCACCATGGAGATAACCTTTGTATGTAGTTCTTTCCCCCTCCAGCATTAATGCAGTTCTGAGGTTAAAATATCAAGCACTTAGAAAAGGCTTGAAAAGTTAGAATTAAACCTGCTCTTATTATTGTCTTAGGGGCAAACCAGATGTTACACAGAAATGCATGTAACAAAGCTCAGGTTGTTTCTTTAGAAAAAATAAATAAATGGAAAGGAGCCTTAGGCTACAATTCTATACTCACTTGCCTAAGAGTAAGCCAAGGACTTACTTCTGGGCAGACAGGTAGACAATTGGGTTGGCACTAAGCAACAATTCTGAGCAGAGAAGCTGTGGTGGGAGGAGGGGCGCTTAACTCTTTCCCTGCTGATCATTTTTCTGCTCCGGAAAGCTGCTCTTCATTGCACCGGGTTCCAGATGCTTGTTTTGCAGGATACATTACACTTCTGGAACACCAGCAGGAGAAAAGCAGCTTGAGGGTATTTTGAGTTGGAAGCTGACCAGCAGCAGAAATATTTAAGCACCCTTTGCTTTCCTCCTTCGTGCAGCTTCACGAGGCTTCTCTCCATTTTCTTAATAAACAACCCTGTTTGAGCTTTGATACATTTGTAGCATTTGTAGCATCTACTTTGTTTTTGTTTTTTTTAATAAAAATTTTATTAGGGTTTTTACATTACAAAATAGAAAAAGAAAAAAGAAAAAAGAAAAAATAAAAGTAGTTAAAAACAATCAATCCTTTCATCACATTATTTTTCATTTACTTGTTTCCCGGACCTCCTCGTACCTCCCTTTTTTGTATTCCAGTTCAATTTATTAGCTCAGCAGTTTCTTTCCCTCTTTATTCTACCCAGATCTTTAATCTTAAATTATTATAACATTAAATTTTTACTTATAAAAAACCATTTTTTCATATTCTTTTATACCATTAGCTAGAAACCACTTAATTTCATGTAGCATCTACTTTGACCCTTACTTTGAAGCCTCTGAATTAGTTTTCAAATGCAAAAAAACAATCAAACATATGGTTTGTCTTCACTACATATTTCCTGTTGCCTGTTGTGTTCAAGGTTTATGAAAAAGGATGTACAGTGGTACCTTGGGTTACATACGCTTCAGGTTACATACGCTTCAGGTTACAGACTCTGCTAAACCAGAAATAGTACCTCGGGTTAAGAACTTTGCTTCAGGATGAGAACAGAAATTGCGTGGCAGCAGCAGGACGCCCCATTAGCTAAAGTGGTGCTTCAAGTTAAGAACAGTTTCAGGTTAAGAACGGACCTCCGGAACGAATTAAGTTCTTAACCTGAGGTACTTGATAACGGGTCCAGGGTCCCTGGGAATGCAGCCTGGAATTGCAGGCATATTGGTGCATAGGACAAACGTTCCTCTTCTTACTTATTCATTTACCTTATTTATAAGCTGTCCTTTGTCCTACTGCAATTCCAAGATGGTTTATAATAATAATAATAATAATTTATTATTTATACCCCGCCCATCTGGCTGAGTTTCCCCAGCCACTCTGGGCGGCTCCCAATCAGTGTTAAAAACAGTACAGCATTACATATTAAAAACTTCCCTGAACAGGGCTGCCTTCCAATAAAATGGTAAAAACAAAATAGTACATGAAAATGGATCATCTCTAAGGGAAGTCCCCTGTAGAGGGCATTGTAGTAACCAAGGCATGAGCATGCATCACTGTGGGAAGGCTATCCCAGTGATCAGAGGAGCATAGCCTGTTGTTATGAACAACAAGTACAGTAATTGGGAATTTAAGGATCAAGCTTACAAGGAAATTTGTAAAAGATTTCCTTAGGTATAGTTGTTTTTAAATCAGTTGATTTTATCTATATTTTGATAAATTATGTCATGTCTTCCTGTTTTTAAGTTTGTTTTCATTGGCATTTTATTACAAATATTACATATAATATGTAAGCCGCTTAGAGGGTCTTTTTAATGTATTTTTTTAAAAGAGTGGATGTGCACCTTGTTCCCATTCATGGTTGGCTATTGCATTTTATCTATTTAAGTTCTAAAATGTACTTTGTACCATATGGAGTGCAAAAATATATAAGCAATAAGGCTGCAGTCCTATAGATACTTATCAACGAGTAAGTCTCACTGAACTCAATGGAATTTACCTCTGAGTAGATATGGGTAGGACTACATAATAATGGACCTACCTTGCCCTTAGGCACTAGCGCTACATTTAAAAGTAAACACTAGTTTATGTGTGCAGCTGAGAGCTAATTCAGGCAATCACATATGAGACTCATTGCTCATCTCAGGTGACCCCCAATCACCTTTCTTAATAAATGCAGAGGTGGAGGAAACAGTCATCTGAATCTTCTGCAATGTAGCAATCATACCACAAGCACTTCAAATTAGATCATCTGCAGTGAAGCTGTTATAGGATTAGATAACCCTACATATAGAATTGAGCCAGAAAAGCATGGTTAGCTTCCTTTTTCTTGGGAACATTGCCATAGGATATTTAATTACCATAAGGGGTCACAACCTTCATTTTTATATCCAATCTAGCAATTAACACCTTTAAGCAATGCTGGGCATTGGTTCAATTTTGACTCAGAAAAGAAAAATGTCATATACTGAACAACTAGCTCCGGATCTTGCTGCAGACAAAGTTGTTGTTTTTATTTTTTTAAAAAACCCCACAACCCATACTTTTTTAAAATGCAGGTTTCCAATGCAAGAATCAAGCAGAAGTGACCTTGCCTTTCCTGCAGCCAACATGGTGCCATGCTAAAGATGACATGCAATCTGTTAAATACTACTGTTTACTATTAACAAGGAAGATTTAAGTCAACTGATAAGATAATGTACATGCCCATTCTTCGGATTTGGGGTGGGTGGGGAAGCAAACTTAATTCTTTTTCCAAAAATTGTTAAATGTGCATATGGGGTTGAATGTGCTGGTGTCGGGGAAAGAAACAGTTTGAAAAA